>NC_042615.1:824865778-825036581 GCF_901001135.1 Rhinatrema bivittatum
TGATCAGACAGATGATGAAATGCTAAGAGAAATCAGGGAAGCTAAACAATTTGGCAGTTCAATAATAATGGGAGATTTAAATTACCAGGTTCTAACATTCGTTTGCATAGATTGGATGAGCCCCTGGTATCTCATTGGTCTGACTGCGGCCATTCCATCTCTGATCTCTCCTTCACAGTGATCGAGGTGGTTCATCGCCCACCTCGGAGGGGCAATTTCCCTGAGATCCTGGGTTGGAGGGAACAGAGATGGATTTTCACCCTGGATACTGTTTCCCCTAAAGGACTTAATAAAGATATCGAATGGTATCTTTTTGACTGAGTGAATGGATTCGCCGACGGCTTTGATTTTGACAGCTCTCGCAAGATTAACCGCTTTCACAGCTTTTTTCCCCCTTTAAATGCCTGTCACCTGTTAAAGGTATGTGAACCGTATGTTGTATTCTTATAGTAGCCTTCTCCACCATTTTCTCACTGTTATTTATATTTGCCTTATATTTTAGATCATAACTGTACCTCTGGTCCCTCCCGATGCAGCCTAGCGAAACACGGGACCGTGTCGGGGGACCGCTATAAATTATTGTTATCAAAATCACGGAGTTGCCATTATTACTCTAATATACTGAACAAATTTGGAACAATAATAAAGTGCTTATTGAAACTGTTGGTGGTTACAAGATTTGTCCTGCACCAGTGGTCTCCTATACTTGCAGATGTGCAAGGTTTTGCTTCTTCTCTATTTAGATTTAAATTACCCCAATATTGATTGGGTAAATGTAACATCAGGACTTGCTAGAGACATAAAGTTCCTGGATGTAATAAATGATTGCTTCATTGAGCAATTGGTTCAGGAACCAACAAGAGAGGGAGCTATTTTAGATTTAATTCTTAGTGGAACACAGGATTTGGTGAGAGAGGTAACAGTGGAGGGGCCACTTGGCAAAAGTGATGATAACATGATCAAATTAAAACTAATAACTGGAAGGGTGACAATAAGTAAATCTACAGCTCTAACACTCAACTTTCAAAAGTGAAACTTTGATAAAATGAGGAAAATAGAAAAAACTGAAAGGTGCAGTTGCAAAGGTTAAGTGTTCAACAGGCATGAGTATTATTTAAACATACAATCCTAGAGGCGCAATCTGTTGCACACCACGTCCAGGGTGTGCACGGGCCTGCTCACCTTTCTGGCTCCTCTGCAGGTCCTGGGTCGGCCTCCCCAATGGCAGCTGTGAGTGCCTCCAGGCCTCAGTGTCCTGAGACGGCAGTCGCCGGGCCTTCCACTGCACACCAGGTCTCATGCTGGAGTTTGGCTTCTCCCGTGGCATTGGTCATGCTCCTACGTGTGTGAGCGCGGATCGCCTGGCCTCTTGTAGGGCCAGGGGCGGGTTCTAGCTCTGCGGCACATCCTGATTGAAGGAAATACTTAAGGAAGTTCCTGCCTGCACTTCCTTGCCTTGGCAATCGGGTCTTAATGATAGAAATCGTGTGGCAGGGCAAGAAAATCGTGTTAGGCACGATTTTTTAGTTAAAAAATCGTTAAAAATCGTTTTTTCCGATTAGTGCGCACTAACTGGGAGTTAGTGCGCACTAACTGAAAATGATACAATTTGACACTTTTCAGGTCAGTTAAGGTCAGTTTAGGAATGAATATGTATTCCTATTGGCTGCCCTCTTATTTATTCCTGTTACCAAGCTTCCCACTGACAGTATATGGGGGATGGGAAATGGAAACAGTTGGTAGATTGACAAAACAAGTAATGTGATCAGTCAAAGTGACTAGAACTTGTGCCCTAACCCTGATACCAGGGGTATTGTGATCTTCCTGCAAACAGTGCCCTAACCCTGGCACCAGGGGTGTTGTGATCTTCCTGCACACAGTGCCCTAACCCTGGCACCAGGGGTGTTGTGATCTTCCTGCACACAGTGCCCTATCCCTATTAATACCAGGAGTGTTGTGATCTTCCTGCACACAGTGCCCTAACCCTGGCACCAGGGGTGTTGTGATCTTCCTGCAAACAGTGCCCTAACCCTGGCACCAGGGGTGTTGTGATCTTCCTGCACACAGTGCCCTAACCCTGGCACCAGGAGTGTTGTGATCTTCCTGCACACAGTGCCCTAACCCTGGCACCAGGGGTGTTGTGATCTTCCTGCACACAGTGCCCTAACCCTGGCACCAGGAGTGTTGTGATCTTCCTGCACACAGTGCCCTATCCCTATTAATACCAGGAGTGTTGTGATCTTCCTGCACACAGTGCCCTATTCCTGATACCGGGGGTGTTGGGATCTTCTTGCACACATCCCGGTATCAGGGATAGGGCACTGCATGCAGGAAGATCACAACACTCCTGGCATCAGGAATAGGGCACAGTGTGCAGGAAGATCACAACACCCCTGGTATTAGGGATAGGGCACTGCGTGCAGGAAGATCACAACACCCCTGGTGCCAGGGTTAGAGCACTGTGTGCAGGAAGATCACAACACACCTGGTATCAGGGATAGGGCACTGTGTGCACGAAGATCACAATACCCCTGGTATTAGGGATAGGGCACTGCGTGCAGGAAGATCACAACACCCCTGGTGCCAGGGTTAGAGCACTGTGTGCAGGAAAATCACAACACCCCTGGTATCAGGGATAGGGCACTGTGTGCACGAAGATCACAATACCCCGGAGGAGTGAGGGTCAGGCAGCTCCCCCCTGTCTGTGAAGCCAGCCTCTCACTAGTAATGCAGGGAGGGAGCTGTCTCTGATTTCACCATCCTCCCCCCCCCCCTCACCCACACCATTCACTAGCTGGGACATGGGGGAAGTCAGGAGTGAGGGTCAGGCAGCTCCCCCCTGTCTGTGAAGCCATCCTCTCACTAGTAATGCAGGGAGGGAGCTGTCTCAGACTTCACCATCCTCCCCCCCCCTCACCCACACACCATTCACTAGCTGGGACATGGGGGAAGTCAAGAGTGAGGGTCAGGCAGCTCCCCCCTGTCTGTGAAGCCAGCCTCTCACTAGTAATGCAGGGAGGGAGCTGTCTCAGACTTCACCATCCTCCCCCCCCCCCCCCTCACCCACACACCATTCACTAGCTGGGACATGGGGGAAGTCAGGAGTGAGGGTCAGGCAGCTCCCCCCTGTCTGTGAAGCCAGCCTCTCACTAGTAATGCAGGGAGGGAGCTGTCTCAGACTGGTATCAGGGTTAGGGCACTGTGTGCAGGAAGATCACAACACCCCTGGTGCCAGGGTTAGGGCACTGTGTGCAGGAAAATCACAACACCCCTGGTGCCAGGGTTAGGGCACTGTGTGTGCAGGAAGATCACAACACTCCTGGTATTAATAGGGATAGGGCACTGTGTGCAGGAAGATCACAACACCCCTGGTGCCAGGGTTAGGGCACTGTGTGCAGGAAAAGCACAACACCCCTGGTGCCAGGGTTAGGGCACTGTGTGTGCAGGAAGATCACAACACTCCTGGTATTAATAGGGATAGGGCACTGTGTGCAGGAAGATCACAACACCCCTGGTATTAATAGGGATAGGGCACTGTGGGCAGGAAGTTCACAACACCCCTGGTGCCAGGGTTAGGGCACTGTGTGCAGGAAGATCACAACAGTCCTGGTATTAATAGGGTTAGGGCACTGTGTGCAGGAAGATCACAACACCCCTGGTGCCAGGGTTAGGGCACTGTGTGCAGGAAAATCACAACACCCCCTGGTGCCAGGGTTAGGGCACTGTGTGTGCAGGAAGATCACAACACCCCTGGTGCCAGGGTTAGGGCACTGTGTGTGCAGGAAGATCACAACACCCCTGGTGCCAGGGTTAGGGCACTGTGTGCAGGAAAATCACAACACCCCTGGTGCCAGGGTTAGGGCACTGTGTGTGCAGGAAGATCACAACACCCCTGGTGCCAGGGTTAGGACACTGTGTGTGCAGGAAGATCACAACACCCCTGGTGCCAGGGTTAGGGCACTGTGTGCAGGAAAATCACAACACCCCTGGTGCCAGGGTTAGGGCACTGTGTGTGCAGGAAGATCACAACACTCCTGGTATTAATAGGGATAGGGCACTGTAAGAGATGACTGTAGTAGATTGAATAAAGATCTGATGTTTCTGCTCTCCTCACACCAAACAAAAGCAACACACAAGCAGAGAAGCCCTTCTTACAAAGCTGAGCTAGTGAGTTAAGTAGGAGGAAAAGTAAACATACTGGTGCCAGTGTGGCTACTTAAAAAATACACTTACCAACAATCAATTACATATATTTGAACTGTGTACAGTTCCAGCCAGGACCACCTTTCTAAAATGCACAGTGATTGGCAAATTCAACATGCACTAGCATTTCAGGTGCCTGCTAACAAAAATAATAAACAAACAAGTTCTAGTCACGTGAGTGCTGATCATCACATTACTTTTTTTGTCAAGCTTCCAACTGTTTCCATTTCACATCCCCCCAACCATTACCTCAGTGTTAACCTTGGTAACATCAATAGATAAGAGCACAGCCAGCCAATAGGAATACATATTCATTCCTAAGTGACCTTTACTGACCTGGGAAGTGTGAACACTTTGTTTCATTTTCTGTTGGTGTTCGTGAGTTTCCAGTTCCATTTCCCATCCCCCCAACCATCACCTCAGTGGTAACCTTGGTAACATCAATAGATAAGAGGGCAGCCAGCCAATAGGAACACATATTGATTCCTAACTGACCTTCAGTGACCTGGAAAGTGTTTATTTGTATCATTTTCAGTTAGTGCGCACTAACTCCCGATTTAACGATTTTTAACGATATATCGTTAGAATTTCTATTGTATCGTGTTCTATAATGATTTAAGACGATATTAACATTATCGGACGATAATTTTAATCGTTGAAAAACGATTCACATCCCTAGTCGGTATTGTATTGTGTGCTAGATTGTCACTGCATTCTAAGCCTTGTTCCAGTCTTGTTCCAGTCGCGTTTCTGCCTTGTTCCTGCATCCTACTGTTCCAGCATCCCTCTGCTCCTGCGTCAGTCTGTTTGTCTCCCAGGTAGTACCCTCGGACTGTCTCTCTGGTACTGACCTTGGTCTGTTCCTCAACCTTCCTGTCTGCTTCCTGCATCCTAACCTCTGCCTGCCTTGTGACCTCTTCTGATCTACGGAACCTGACCTCTGCCTTGCTGACTACTCCTCGACTGACCCTCAGATTCTGATTTCTGCCTGATTGACCATGTCTCCTGATTCTGGCTCTGTCCCTTGCCTTGTCTTCGCCTATGTTGTTCTGGTCTTCCTTACTCCATCTGAACCACAGTCTCGAGTCCGACCACGTTCCCTTGTTGTCCGTGGGCACGCCCGTCTACTACCTCTCTAGGAGACCCTGTGAGGCCCTTATAAGTCCAAGCGGCCCGGGTCCCAACGGGCTCCACCCGGGGGGACCGCGGGCTTCCAGTGGTGAAGCTCATCCTAGCCTCTGTCTCCTGGTCTGTACCAGGAAGGCGTTCTCCACTGCTCTAGGACAAGGGTCCTCCCCTGAACGCAACACAGTCCAAATGTATTCCACGCATTAAGAAAGGTGGAAGGAAGGAAAAACAATTTCTGTAAGGTTAAAAGGTGAGGTGAAAGAGGCTATTTTAGCCAGAAATCATCCTTCAATATTGGAAGAAGGATCCATCTGAAGAAAATAGGATAAAACATAAGCATTGTCAAGTTAAATGTAAGACATTGATAAGACAGGCTAAGAGAGAATTTGAAAAGAAGTTGGCTGTAGAGGCAAAAACTCACAGGAAAATCTTTTTTAAATATATCCGAAGCAGAAAGCCTGTGAGGGAGTCAGTTGGACCGTTAGATGATCGAGGGGTTAAAGGGGCACTTAGAGAAGATAAGGCCATCGTGGAAACATTAAATGATTTCTTTGCTTCGGTGTTTACTGAAGAGGATGTTGGGGAGGTACCCGTAATGGAGAAGGTTTTCATGAGTAATGATTCAGATGGGCTGAATCAAATCACGGTGAACCTAGAAGATGTGGTAGGCCTGATTGACAAACTGAAGAGTAGTAAATCACCTGGACCGGATGGTATACACCCCAGAGTTCTGAAGGAACTAAAAAATGAAATTTCAGACCTATTAGTAAAAATTTGCAACTTATCATTAAAATCATCCATTGTACCTGAAGACTGGAGGATAGCAAATGTAACCCCAATATTTAAAAAGGGCTCAAGGGGCGATCCGGGAAACTACAGACCGGTTAGCCTGACTTCAGTGCCAGGAAAAATAATGTAAAGTGTTCTAAACATCAAAATCACAGAACATATAGAAAGACATGGTTTAATGGAACAAAGTCAGCATGGCTTTACCCAGGGCAAGTCTTGCCTCACAAATATGCTTCACTTTTTTGAAGGAGTTAATAAACATGTGGATAAGGGTGAACCGGTAGATATAGTATACTTGGAATTTCAGAAGGCGTTTGACAAAGTTCCTCATGAGAGGCTTCTAGGAAAAGTAAAAAGTCATGGGATAGGTGGCGATGTCCTTTCGTGGATTGCAAACTGGCTAAAAGACAGGAAACAGAGAGTAGGATTAAATGGGCAATTTTCTCAGTGGAAGGGAGTGGACAGTGGAGTGCCTCAGGGATCTGTATTGGGACCCTTACTGTTCAATATATTTATAAATGATTTGGAAAGAAATACGAGTGAGATAATCAAATTTGCAGATGACACAAAATTGTTCAGAGTAGTTAAATCACAAGCAGATTGTGATAAATTGCAGGAAGACCTTGTGAGACTGGAAAACTGGGCATCCAAATGGCAGATGAAATTTAATGTGGATAAGTGCAAGGTGATGCATATAGGGAAAAATAACCCGTGCTATAATTACACAATGTTGGGTTCCATATTAGGTGCTACAAGCCAAGAAAGAGATCTAGGTGTCATAGTGGATAACACATTGAAATCGTCGGTTCAGTGTGCTGCGGCAGTCAAAAAAGCAAACAGAATGTTGGGAATTATTAGAAAAGGAATGATGAATAAAACGGAAAATGTCATAATGCCTCTGTATCGCTCCATGGTGAGACCGCACCTTGAATACTGTGTACAATTCTGGTCGCCGCATCTCAAAAAAGATATAATTGCGATGGAGAAGGTACAGAGAAGGGCTACCAAAATGATAAGGGGAATGGAACAACTCCCCTATGAGGAAAGACTAAAGAGGTTAGGACTTTCAGCTTGGAGAAGAGATGACTGAGGGGGGATATGATAGAGGTGTTTAAAATCATGAGAGGTCTAGAACTGGTAGATGTGAATCGGTTATTTACTCTTTCGGATAGTAGAAAGACTAGGGGACACTCCATGAAGTTAGCATGGGGCACATTTAAAACTAATCGGAGAAAGTTCTTTTTTACTCAACGCACAATTAAACTCTGGAATTTGTTGCCAGAGAATGTGGTTCATGCAGTTAGTATAGCTGTGTTTAAAAAAGGATTGGATAAGTTCTTGGAGGAGAAGTCCATTACCTGCTATTAAGTTCACTTAGAGAATAGCCACTGCCATTAGCAATGGTTACATGGAATAGACTTAGTTTTTGGGTACTTGCCAGGTTCTTATGGCCTGGATTGGCCACTGTTGGAAACAGGATGCTGGGCTTGATGGACCCTTGGTCTGACCCAGTATGGCATTTTCTTATGTTCTTCTTATGTTCTTATGAGAAGAGACGACTGAGGGGGAATATGATAGAGGTGTTTAAAATCATGAGAGGTCTAGAACGGGTAGATGTGAATCGGTTATTTACTCTTTCGGATAGTAGAAAGACTAGGGGGCACTCCATGAAGTTAGCATGGGGCACATTTAAAACTAATCGGAGAAAGTTCTTTTTTACTCAACACACAATTAAACTCTGGAATTTGTTGCCAGCGAATGTGGTTAGTGCAGTTAGTATAGCTGTGTTTAAAAAAGGATTGGATAAGTTCTTGGAGGAGAAGTCCATTACCTGCTATTAAGTTCATTTAGAGAATAGTCACTGCCATTAGCAATGGTTACATGGAATAGACTTAGTTTTTGGGTACTTGCCAGGTTCTTATGGCCTGGATTGGCCACTGTTGGAAACAGGATGCTGGGCTTGATGGACCCTTGGTCTGACCCAGTATGGCATTTTCTTATGTTCTTATGTTCTTAAGTTAAGTGTAAATTACAACATATGGGTGATATACAGGTATTATTCTTTCATGAATAAATATACAATATATACCTGTGTCTATTGTCATCAAAATGTATTTACTTTAATTACATACTCATAATACTGTTAAAAATTATATAACATTATCCACACATACCACATTCATCCACATAACATAACACAATTGTATCTATTGCCCATATCCCTATTACATTAAAATACATACATTTTCCATCATTATTACATACATATGGCTAATTCCCTTATCCAACAATTATACAATTCCCAACTAATTCCCAACCATTTGCACCTCCCAAATTTTACTGGATTATATCTTGATATTTCTTCACACAGTTCCCACAAAATTTACTCTCATAATATTTATTATTCAGAAGCTCCCAAAATTTTCTCTTGATATTTCCTCATACAGCTCCCTTTTCTCTTGATATTTCCTCACAAATCTGCCGACGAGAGACTCTCGTTTCACCCTATGGTTTCCTCAGGGGATCTCTACTAAACTATTATTTCTTCATTACCATTTCAGGGCACATCCATTCAATCATTAACCTTATAGTTCTTGTTGTACGTACGAAAATTTGTCTTAGTCTAATGTCTATGCAAAATATAAAAAATAATAATTATTCATATTCAATAGAAAACATTGAAAGAACATTTAAAAATATTTTAAATAAGTAATATTTTAAACAATTAACTTCACACAGTTACCACCGATATATTCAAAAGCTATTTTATTTCAAGATATATTTAAAAAAGATTTAAAAAACTGCTCACCTCTTTCCCTTTTAAATACCTCCTATTGTCACCGTTCAAGCTATTGGCCGACGCAGTTCTCAACCAATACACATTCTCTACACTTCTCCATGAATACAATTTCATCAACTTCAATAATGTGTCACCATCCTGGTTATTGGAACAACATATATATTACAATCCCCGTTCATTATAAATCTTCATATGTCGCTATTTGTCTTATGATTTAACTTAATATACTAACCTTATAGAGTCTACATGGGGTTCCCCGCCAATACTACTTTGGTTTGGCTACTCCACAGCTCACCTAACATTCTCCACAATTCCAACAATTTGAACTCAGAAATCACACCAAACCTTAAAAAAAAAACCATTCAAAAGAAATTTAACCATATAAAATACACATTTACCTAGTTTTTCCACTCTTTTAAATTCTGATTTTGACTCTTCAATATAATGTAAATAATTAATCTTAAAACTGCTCAGTTCATCTCTCTTTCCTCCCCCAGTTAGATATTCCTTGTTGTAATGTAACTTTATGGTTCTATGCACATGTTCAATGTTCTGTTTGTTTTTCACACCCCCTGTTATCTGTAAACCGGCATGATGTGATTGTATCATGAATGCCGGTATAGAAAAACTTTAAATAAATAACAAATAAATAAATAAATAAATAAATAAATATTCATCTTAAGACAAATTTCCAAGCCGACTCGACTATCTTATATCACCAAAACGCCGCGGCTGTGCATTTCAGCGCTTCCTTAGTCTTTTTAAATCTCCCACCAATCAATCCCATTATGCGTCACCCAATCACGCCCACTATATGTCATCGCTATGAAGCCCACCTACAGTTCTCTCTACTCACTCACTCTTATAAAGAACTATATTGCTTATTATGATGTAATGTAAATGGCATGAAATATCTAATTCTAACAGCACCTACCATTGCTCAAAATTCAATTCAAAATAAACGCACTCCACTCGCACCTACTATTATCAGAATCAAATTCAAAGAAACGCACACCACTCCACATCTTGATTTAATCCCAAGGGTTCTATTGTTCCCCACTGAAATATATATCTTTGTTCCTTTTGTACCAAAATGTTTGAAGCGTCCCCACCCCTTCTTAAAAACACCTGATTAAGCACACAAAATCTCAATTCCTGAACTTTATGATTTTTTTCATATCTATGTTGTACCAATGATGCATATTCTCTCCTCATTCGAATATTACTTAGATGCTCAATTATTCTGGTTTTAACCATTCTCTTTGTTTATCCAATATAGTAAAGTCCACATGGATATAAAATTACATAAATCACTTGAGTAGTTTTACAGTCAAACTTCTTCGGTAAATGATAAATCCAACCTGTTGATGGAATCTGCAATGTTGCAGTCTCATACACATAAGAACATACTACACATTGTTCACATTTATATTGGCCAACCTGTTCACACCTTGACAATGGTACAGACAACATAGTGGAAGTCAACATATTTACTCCTTGTGTGTCCACTCTAATGCAGGTGTTAGTATCATCTGCAAATAGACAAAATTTACCTTCTATCTCTTCTGCAATGACGCTCATAAAGATATTGAACAGAACCTGTCCCAACACTGATCCTTGTGGCACTCCACTTATCACCTCTCTTCAGAGTAGGTACCATTAACAATTACACGCTGTCTGCTATCCATCAACCGGTTTTTAAGCTATGCCTCCACCACCTTGGTGTTCACTCCCAAACTTCTCATTTTATTCAATAGACTACTATGCAAGACCATGCCAAAAGATTTGCTGAAACCCACGTAGATCATATCAAGTGCTGTTCCATGATCTAATTCTCTAGTTACCAAAACAATAAATCAATCATATTTATCTGACAGGACCTTCCTCTGGTGAATCCATGCTCCCTTGGGTCCAGCAATCCTCCTGACTGTTGATAGTTCACTATCCTTTCCTTCAGCAGAGTATCCATTAATTTTCCCACCACAGAGTTGAAGCTAACCAGCTTGTAGTTTCCAGGCTCCTCTCTGCTACCACTCTTGAGAAGCAGGATCACCACCACTCTTCTCCAATCACATGGCACCACTTCTTATTCCAGGGATCCATTTAAAAAGTCATTCAGCGGACCTGCCAGCACATTTTAGCTCCTCAGTCTCCTGGGATGAACCTCATTCGGCCTTGTCCACTTTGTTTTCCTAGCTCTTCTCTTACATCCTCTCCTGTAAATGGAGTTTCATCTACCCATCCCCATCTACGGTCTTGTCAACCAGCAATGATCCTTCTCCAATGTCTTCTTTAGTGTACACTGAACTGAAGTATTTGTTTAATATTTCCACCATTTCTTCATCTCTCTCCACACAGTGCTCCTCGTCACCTTTCAATTTCACTATACCACTTTGGGCTTACTTCTTTCTCATTTATATCTAAAAATGTTTTGTTACCTACTTTACCTCTTTGGCAATCCTTTCTTCTGCTTGATCTTTTGCTTTCCTGATTTCTTTCTTCATCTCCCTCAGTTTTAACAGATATTCATCTTTGTGCTTCCTTTTTTGGGTTCCTTTATACTTCTTGAACGCTGTTCTTTTTGCCTTCATTTTTTCAGCCACCTCTTTTGAAACCCAGATTGTTTTTTTCCCCTCATAGTTTTGTTTACATTCCTAACATATAGATTTGTTGCCTTTGTAATAGCTCCTTTCAATTCACCGTTATTCCACCTCACCATTTTCCCAACGCCCAAAAAGTCCCCCTCCTCAAAGTGTAAAATTCCTCCCTGGTCTTCAAAGACACCTGCCCACCCATCCCCCACCATCTACTGAGGTGGTGCTGACCCAAAAAAGGTTTTGTATTTTTTTACAAAGAAATATATTTTCCATGCAAGGTGGCACCCGCTCACTTCCCATACTTTTCCCGTTTGCAGCAAATTTTCCCCTGCCCCTACTAAACTCCTCCATCAAACAAGCATCATAACCCCCCATGGCCCTCCACAATTCCCCCTTCCCTTCCCAAAATACAAGATCATGCCTGGGTCCAGTGGGGATCCCCACTCCTGCCCACCACCCACCCTTACCTAAAAAATAGATCCTGGTGGTCTAGGGAGGACCCCGGACCACCCCTACTCCCACTCACTAGGAGGCGTTCCAGGCTGCCATTGCACCACCATTGATGCAGGGTCTATTTTTTAACTGAGGGGGGGGGGGGAGGGGAAGGCTGCGTATACAAATGTATACAATTGTGAAACCTCCTTATGTGACAGGTGTACTTACCCCTAGCCTGTTCCTGCCTTGCACAATTTACTCCAATCATTGTCCCTCTAGGCCTTCAATCCATGAACATAAAGATAGAAAGATATGGGATGTCAGCAGATATGGACCCTAACATCGATACCGGGGGACACGTGTCCTTCCAGGGTCCTAGCCTTAAACTCCAGCTGCTGTCAGACTTTCCTTTCCTTTTTGGCATCTCTGGATCCTGTGTGCTTCTCCCATGCTTTTTGGACTCAGTTAACATTTCTGTGTAAATCCCTTCCCTTGTGAGCTCCTTCCATCACCTACCATCCTTTCAGGGACCATAGTTACATAGTAACATAGCAGATGCTGGCAGAAAAGGGCCATCTTGCCCCTCCAGTCTTCCCAGGTCTCCTGTCCCCACTACTAAGGATATCTCTTAGCTGCCTATCTGAGTGCAATCACCTGCCAGATTACTCCTTATCCCAGACAGCCTTATTCTCTACCTTCTGTGTACTCCACTTCTGGTTGCCTACATTGTTCCCCGCAGCACCTTCCTTGTCTGAGCCCATACTGAGTTGCTCCTGAGTCTACTTCCTTGATTAATTGGTGGTGGAGGATCAGACCAGGCATGGGACACCCACCTGAGGATTCTCTGCACATCTGGGATGGAGAACAGCTGCCCCTCTGCAAATATAAAGTGGGTGAATTATCACCCATCCTGTAGGGTAAAACTGGGCTTTCTTGCCTTGGGGGCCATTTTCCAGATCTCCCCACAATTATACATAAGTCGCGTAGTTTATTATGTGTGTGACTCACACCATACAGTTTATAAAATCCGGGTGTAAGTTTAGATGCACTGACTTTTACTTCTATTTGCTCACTTAGGCACACTACTGAAAATTACTCTTTGTCGATTTTAAAAGTCTTATATGTGTCAAAATAGGGAGATACATGCTTGTCTCTGACCTGGTGCGCCATACGGATTTTAAAAGGCCCACGACAACGCACGGATCTCCCGTTCCAGGCACAAAACATTTTATTGAAAACAAGGGGCGAGGCATGGGCAGGGGATGTGGGCAGGTTGGGTCTGAAGCGTGAATTCAGTGCCTAAGTGTTTACACGCACACGCGTGTGCCAGGGTCCCCTACCACGTAACTTTACTTCTACTATGGACGGCGTGTAAGTTGTGAGAATGAACTGGGGAAAGAGGTCATTGGATTGGCGCACGTATCTACTAAAATCCCCCCCCCCCCCCACACTTACACGCTTGAATTGGCATTTGAGCATACATGCAGGCGTCAGTATTAAGTCATGCACACGTGTACACGCATCCAGCCAATTTTATAAGACGTGCGTGTATACGCGCCTATGTTATGAAATCGCCACGTGCATCTGCACACAGATCTTAAAATTTACCTCTTAGAGAACACGTAAAACATTTGGTGTCACTTTCTTAGCAATTTTATTGTGAAATAGCTTGTAAAATGTGCTTTGCTGAAAAAAGATGTCTTTTCGAAAATAGGAGGCGAGGGGCTGCAGGGGTGGATTTGGGATTGTTGGGTGCTTCTAAGCCCCCACCTCCAGTAAGGATCTGGTTCAGGGTTAGCAGAGGGCTCTTCTCTGCTGAAGAATTTCAGGAGAGCTGGAAGGCAGCAAATCTCAGCCACCCTGCTGCTCCTAAATGTTTGCCCCCTGAGTGCCCATTGACAAATCCAGGGCAGTGAGAGGGTGCAGGAGGGAGTGGAGGGACAGAGGCAGTGACAGAGATGGAGAGAGACACTGAGCCAGGCCGAGAAAGATGCAAAGACATTGGGAGGGTGACTGTCACACAGCATTTCACTGGGTAGATAGACCCTCTGTTCACCCATTCCTCAGGTTAAAGCATGCACAGGGATCAGCAAGACGTGCATTTTATCCTGTGGAAAACGTAGACAGGCTCGGAGGCAGAGTTAGGTTAGGGGAGGTGAGAGCACGTGAAATTTTGCATTTTCAGAACCATGCACATCATTCTGGAAGGAGAAAGCAGATGCAAATCTCTGCAAGCACTTTATCCCTAGGCAGTTTCCCCAGGGAAAGCATGCGAGTACCTTCCCTTTTGAGAACTGGTGCAGACTTTGCACTTATGCAGGCTGTTTTTAAATTGCCAGCATAAATGATTACGTTAGAAAGCGATTTGGAGAGAAAGAAAAAAAGCTTCAAAGAAAGGAAATTGTGCAAATTGCTCTAAAACATTCAGACAGAATCTCAAGACCTGGCTGTTCACACGAGCCTACGCATGAGCCGCACTTCCCTTCTCTTCTATTCCCCTGCACCTATTCTCTCCCCATCCCGACTGAATTCCCCCCCTCAATTCTCTCAATTCTCTCCTCCCAGTATACTATTATACATTTTCTTGTATTTAAGTATGATTTTTTGCGTGTAAATATTTGTACAGTTTAAAATTAGTTTCCCTTACCCCTCCACCCCCCTCCACATTCCCTCCCTCAGTTTCTTTGTAAAGCCTCCTCCCTCCACCCTGTCCCCCCGCCCCCTTTCGCCCCCCTCCCCTCTAGTTCTTTTATCACTTGCATTGTAAAGCCCTGTTGGCCAATTATTGTTCTATGGAAACCGATGTGATGTTTTCTTAACGAATGTCGGTATATAAAAAACTTTAAATACATAATAATAAAAGAATAAGGATCAACCATATGGCCTGCCTAGACGAGATAAATGATATCTGTGGACAAGGAAGAAAGGAGACCTGGGAATAAGAACAATAGAGAGTGGGATACATCCTAGTATGGGGAGGCTGTTGATGAGAAATGCAGGGGGGGTTCTTGGATTGAGCTGAGTCTCTGATGCAGTGAGGGAGGAAGCCCTCAGTAACCAGGTCTCAATGTTTGCAGGTGCACAGCTGAGTCCTATCTGGAGTTCCACCATCTTCCGTTTCATTATCTACTCCCTCGTGTTCGCATCCATCCACCTGGGCTTCTTCCTCTATGGCTACCTGGAAGATAAAAGAAAGCAAGGTGAGTGAGCTCTGGGTATTCACAGATCATCTCACATCACAAGCAGCGCTGATCCCTTATCTGAGGGTCCAGGTAACCTTCATATATGCAGAATATAAACCTGGGAGCAAGACCCAGCTCCTCACTCAATCTGCCTCCTTCTGCAGATGCCACAGACCCCAGCTGATCTCTGGTTAGTCCTTCACTTCATTGTTAAGGCTCCTCTGTGCTTGTCCCATTGGTTAGAAATTTTGGCCTCTGGATTTAGAGAAATGTTTAGGCACAACTTTGGCTGAAAATTTGCTATGATCGATTGGCCGCATTGTTTACTACTTTCCACAGATAGTTCCTCATATTGTAAACTCCTTCAGGAATATGCATTAACCGCCTAAAACATCAGGAACAATTGGAATTTTATGACCACAGAAGGAAATGTGTTTATTCAAGCAATATTTTCGAAAAGCATTATCTCTATCTTTGTCAGAGCAAAAGGACTCAATTAATGTTGCCCTCGTAGGAACAAAATCAATAGAGAATTCTAAAAATGCAGAAACATCCAAAGTTTCTTGCCTAGTTGCTTCTAACATCTCATTTAAATTTTCTCATTTTTAGGCAAATAATATACATTAGAGATGTGAATCGGAAGCGGAATTGGTTCCGTTTCCGATTCACATCATTAATTTTTTTTAGTGAGGCCCGATTGCGTTTTTGTTTATCGGCTGCGCCCGAGCCGATAAACAAAATACTCACCCGACCCTTTAAAACTGACCCCTTAGCTTCCCCCACCCTCCCGACCCCCCAAAAAACCTTTTACAAGTACCTGGTGATCTAGCGGAAGTCCCGGGAGCGATCTCCCGCTCTCGCGCTGTCAGCTGCACTAATAAAAATGGTGCCGATGGCAGTTTGCCCTTACCATGTGACAGGGTATCTGTGCCATTGGCCTAGGCCTTATCCCAGATCATGCTTTGCATTTGGCCCAGTGCTAGATTTCAAGTCTAGACATCGGTCTTAGCAAAGGGACCTTGCTTTGGGTAGAGATGTTTAAAATCATGAGAGGTCTAGAAGGGGTAGATGTGAATCGGTTGTTTACTCTTTCGGATAATAGAAAGACTAGGGGGCACTCCATGAAGTTAGCATGGGGCACATTTAAAACTAATCAGAGAAAGTTCTTTTTTACTCAACGCACAATTAAACTCTGGAATTTGTTACCAGAGGATGTGGTTAGTGCAGTTAGTGTAGCTGTGTTTAAAAAAGGATTGGATAAGTTCTTGGAGGAGAAGTCCATTACCTGCTATTAAGTTCACCTAGGGGTAGATTTTTTTAAAAAAGCGCGTTCGCGTACTTTTGTTTGCGCAGCAGGCGCAAACAAAAGTACGCTGGATTTTATAAGATACGCGCGTAGCCGCGCGTATCTTATAAAATCCATTTTGGGCACCCTGCACGCGCCGAGCCGCGCAGCCTGCCTCCGTTCCCTCTGAGGCCGATCCGAAATCGGAGCGGCCTCGGAGGGAACTTTCTTTCGCCCTCCCCTCACCTTCCCCTCCCTTCCCCTACCTAACCCAACCCCCGGCCCTATCTAAACCCCCCCTTACCTTTATCCATGGATTTACGCCTGCCGGAGGCAGACGTAAATCCACGCGCGCCAGCGGGCTGCTGGCGCGCCGAGACCCGACCTGGGGGCTGTTCCGTAGGGTGCGTCCACGCCCCTGGAACGCCCCTGGGCCAGCAGCACGCCCCTGCCCCGGCCCCCAAATGCCGTGCCACGGCCCCAAATACGGCGTCACTCGGCGACGCCTTGACACGCCCCTTTTCAGAAACCCCGGGACTTACGCGAGTCCCAGGGTTCTGCGCGCGCCGGCGGGCTATGGAAAATAGGCGCGTTCGCGCGCAAGGTTCTGCTGGCGTAAATCCGGGCGGATTTACGCGAGTAGGGCTTTTAAAATCCACCCGTTAGAGAATAGCCACTGCCATTAGCAACGGTAAGATGGAATAGACTTAGTTTTTGGGTACTTGCCAGGTTCTTATGGCCTGGATTGGCCACTGTTGGAAACAGGATGCTGGGCTTGATGGACCCTTGGTCTGACCCAGTGTGGAATGTTCGTATGTTCTTATGTTCTTATGAAAGGACTAGGCTGATGCCTGGTCTTATTGGATGCTCATTTGTTTTTTTATTAAACATATGAATATGAGAATATTCAGAAATTTGAGGTATTTCTATCTGAGGCTAATTTTCATTTCATTTATATAAACCAAAAATATCCTCATTTGTTGCATTTTACTCATTTATTTAAAACAAATGCACAGCCATAATATATAAATATAGAATAAAGTAAATTTTCATCCCCTCATGTTTGGCTGAGTGAATACCTGGAGCTGTTCTTCATGGTATTGTTTGGTTGGGTGAACAGAAACACAGAACATGACACCGATAAAGATAATATGGCCCATCCAATTTGCCCATCCACATCTCCTGCTGTCACTCTGGGACAGGATCATTCAGTGGGGAGGG
Source organism: Rhinatrema bivittatum (assembly GCF_901001135.1). Classification (NCBI taxonomy): domain Eukaryota; kingdom Metazoa; phylum Chordata; class Amphibia; order Gymnophiona; family Rhinatrematidae; genus Rhinatrema; species Rhinatrema bivittatum. The sequence goes on from NC_042615.1 coordinate 824,883,419, forward strand.
TCAGATACAAAACTGCAATTCAAGAGCTAAACTCAAGACATTTTTGAACAATTTATCCATCCCTTTTTTTTTACTCTATACACAATGTGTACATTCCTGAAAAATAAGGATAGCTGGCAACCCTTTTCCTATCCCACAGGGAACTGGATTTGGATTTGGAGATAATCCTTTTGTCATGTTTGGTTGAGTGAATACCTGGAGATATTCCACCTGTCATGTTTGCTTGAGTGAACATCTCTAGATATTGCTGCTGTCATGTTTGGTTGAGTGAATACCTGGAGATATTTCTCTTGTCATGTTTGGTTGAGTGAATACCTGGAAATATTCCTCTTGTCAAGTATGGTTGAGTGAATACCTGGAAATATTTCTCCTGTCATGTTTGGTTGAGCGAATAGTATAATACCTGGAGATATTCCTCCGGTCATGTTTTGTTTAGTGAATACCTGGAGATATTCCTCCTGTCATGTTTGGTTGAGTGAATACCTGGAGATGTTCCTCCTGTCAAATTTGGTTTAGAGAATATCTGTAGATATTGCTGCTGTCATGTTTGGTTGAGTGAATAACTGGAGATATTCCTCTTGTCAAGTTTGGTTGAGCGAATACCTGGAGATATTCCTCTTTCAAGTTTGGTTGAGCGAATACCTGGAAATATTTCTCCTGTCATGTTTGGTTGAGCGAATACCTGGAGATATTCCTCCTGTCATGTTTGGTTGAGTGAATACCTGGAGAGATTCCTCCTGTCATGTTTGGTATAGTGGCTATCTTAGATATTGCTCCTGTCAAGTTTGGTTTAGTGAATATCTCTAGATATTGTTCATGTCATGTTTAGTTTAGTGAATAGTTGGAGATATTCCTCCTGTCAAGTTTGGTTTAGTGATTATCTCTAGATATTGCTGCTGTCATGTTTGGTTGAGTGAATACCTGGAGATATTCCTCCTGTCAAGTTTGGTTGAGTGAATACCTGGAGATATTCCTCCTGTCAAGTTTGGTTGAGTGAATACCTGGAGATATTCCTCCTGTCATGTTTGGTTGAGTGAATACATAGAAACATAGAAATGACGGCAGAAGAAGACCAAATGGCCCATCCAGTCTGCCCAGCAAGCTTCACACATTTTTTTTCTCATACTTATCTGTTTCTCTTAGCTCTTTGGTTCTATTTCCCTTCCACCCCCACCATTAATGTAGAGAGCAGTGATGGAGCTGCATCCAAGTGAAATATCAAGCTTGATTAGTTAGCGGTAGTAGGGGTAGTAACCACCACAATAAGCAAGCTACACCCATGCTTATTTGTTTTACCCAGACTATATTATTCAGCCCTTATTGGTTGTTTTTCTTCTCCCCTGCCGTTGAAGCAGAGAGCTATGCTGGATATGCGTGAAGTATCAGTTTTTCTTCTCCCCTGCTGTTGAAGCAGAGAGCTATGCTGGATATGCGTGAAGTATCAGTTTTTCTTCTCCCCTGCCATTGAAGCAGAGAGCTATGCTAGATAAGCGTGTAGTATCAGTTTTTCTTCTCCCCTGCTGTTGAAGCAGAGAGCTATGCTGGTTATGCGTGAAGTATCAGTTTTTCTTCTCCCCTGCCGTTGAAGCAGAGAGCTATGCTAGATAAGCGTGTAGTATCAGTTTTTCTTCTCCCCTGCTGTTGAAGCAGAGAGCTATGCTGGATATGCGTGAAGTATCAGTTTTTAGTTTTTCTTCTCCCCTGCCGTTGAAGCAGAGAGCTATGCTGGATATGCATTGAAAGTGAAGTATCAGGCTTATTTGGGGTAGTAACTGCCGTAACAAGCCAGCTACTCCCCGCTTTGTGAGTTTTTTCCACATTTCCTCTTGCTGTTGAAGCTTAGAGCGATGTTGGAGTCACAGTAACCATGTGTATGTTTATTGAATAAGGGTATTATCTCCAGGCAGTAGCCGTCATTCTGGCGAGCCACCCACTCTTCATTGACGGCCTCTTGACTTTATGGATCCACAGTGTTTATCCCACGCCCCTTTGAAGTCCTTCACAGTTCTGGTCTTCACCACTTCCTCCGGAAGGGCATTCCAGGCATCCACCACCTTCTCTGTGAAGAAATACTTCCTGAGAATACTTCCTGAGACTAACTTGACAAGAGGAATACCTGGAGATATTCCTCTTGTCAAGTTTGGTTGAGTGAATACCTGGAGATATTCCTCCTGGCTTGTTTGGTTGAGGGAATATCTCTAGATATTGCTCCTGTCATGTTTGGTTGAGTGAATACCTCGAGATATTCCTCTTGTCTTGTTTGGATGCATGAATATCTCTAGATATTCATCCTGTCATGTTTGGTGGGGGTAAAGCAGGTAATTCTTGGTCATTGATACCCAGCATTTTTTTGTCACACCCCTTAATATTTCTAATAAATAAATAATCATTATTTGTGCTTTTAGGAGATCAGCAAAGAAGAAGAAGACAAAGAGGAGAGGCCTTTATGGATGAATCATCTCTGTAGTGGAAAAGATATGTTTTTTTAATCAAGCTTAATATTGCTAATATGAAATGTAGATTATGGGGGCTATTTTGAAATAGTCATGGTAGCTGCAACATTGAGAGTCTCAGTTACTTAACCAAAACTAGTGTTATAAATTTACATGAAAAGTTACCTGCCCAAAACGCATTTCCAGACTGATTATAAATATGTTTATGAGAACAGAGGCTAGAAGGCCATAAGTAGGAGCCTAAGAAAAGGTTTTCAAGATTAATCAATAACTTGTGTGGTTCTTAACAGTAACATGATGTGCTCTACTAGCTTGCAGAAATAACAAAACCAAGGCTTGAGGCATATTTGCATAATTGAACCCCTGGCATATTCTATCCTTTGTGTAGAAGCAGAATTTAAGTCTTGCTGAATATAATGACTTGCAGAATGCCCACTGAGTGCTTACTCAAAGTGACGCCATCTCCTTTTAATATTACTTGCATAATAAAGAGAGCAGCATTGTACTGAAATGGTATCCTGTCCATTTTTTGGAAGTGAGTTAAGAGGGAATAAACACAGCTTCTGCACTTTACACAATGAAAATGTGTTTCCAGGCAATAAGTTCTCAGAAGACAATGGTCTTTGCTGTCCTTGACAATACTTTTTTGGCTAAGGATCATGACAGACATTCAGAGGCTTGAAGCTGAAAAGAATTCTGATCCTCAAAAGCCTGTCCCCCGACTCCACTGTGGCCACCAGTAAGAGATTCAATGTCCTTTCATTCTATCACCCAATATAATTCAATTGTCTGCAAATAGGGGTCGACACTAGAGACGTGATTCATTTTTAGGTATCGGGTTGGGCTTCGGTCGGCTGCCTCCTGCAAAAATTTAGTTTTTCCACGTGTCGGTTTTTTGGGGGTTTTTTCGACGAATAGAGTTAGTGCGCACTAACAAAAGTGCAACTTAAAAGTTAAAACATATCAATTTATGTGGAGTTCATTAGCTAGAGCTCTGGTTCTGGGTTCCCACTGGTTTGCCCCACCTTGAAGACAGCCAATGGGAATGTAGAACCATTACTTTAACTCATCCGGCGTAGTGTGCGCTAATGGGAGTCAGTGCGCACTATGGCATAATGTGTGCGCACTACCTTGGACATGCTCTGTGGTGTCCCCAGGGTCCATTTTGCTTCTACTACACGCACTAACAAAGCTACAGAGACAGAGACTGAGACAGTCACACTGACACACAAGTGCAGCAGACTCTACTGTGTAGTCATTAGTCACGTGTACGTTCGTACAGCTCACATTCTACCACTGTAAGTATATAAGGTTTTTTTTAGTTTTTCTACAGTATTATTATATAGTTACTTTACTAGTTACTTAGTTTAGTTATATAGTTAGTTAATTAACTTTTTTCGGTAAAGTAGCATAAAATAATATTAAAATAATATTAAATGAAGTTACATTAGGGGAAATTAAAAGTTTAACCCACAAAGTACTTCATTTTATTTTATGCTAGTTTAGTGAAAAAAAAAAAGTTTAACACAGAGAATGTCCCAGCCAGTGAATGGTGTGTGGGGGAGGGGGAGGGGGAGGGGGGGAGGATGGTGAAGGGTGAGACAGCTCCTTCCCTGCATTACTAGTGAGAGACTGGCTTCACAGACAAGGGGGGAGCTGCCTGACCCTCACTCCTCCCCTCCCCCATGTCCCAGCCAGTGAATGATATGTGGGTGAGGGGGAGGGGGGAGGATGGTGAAGGCTGAGACAGCTCCCTCCCTGCATTACTAGTGAGAGATTGGCTTCACAGACAGGGGGAGGGGGAGCTGCCTGACCCTCACTCCTCCCCTCCCCCATGTCCCAGCCAGTGAATGGTGTGTGGGTGAGGGGGGGGAGGATGGTGAAGGGTGAGACAGCTCCCTCCCTGCATTACTGGTGAGAGGCTGGCTTCACAGACAGGGGGGAGCTGCCTGACCCTCACTCCTCCCCTCCCCCATGTCCCAGCCAGTGAATGGTGTATGGGTGAGGGGGGGAGGATGGTGAAGGGTGAGACAGCTCCCTCCCTGCATTACTAGTGAGAGGCTGGCTTCACAGACAGGGGGGAGCTGCCTGACCCTCACTCCTCCCCTCCCCCATGCCCCAGCCAGTGAATGGTGTGTGGGTGAGGGGGTGGGGAGGATGGTGAAGGCTGAGACAGCTCCCTCCCTGCATTACTAGTGAGAGGCTGGCTTCACAGATGGGGGAGGGGGAGCTGCCTGACCCTCACTCCTCCCCTCCCCCATGCCCCAGCCAGTGAATGGTGTGTCGGTGAGGGGGGGGGAGGATGGTGAAGTCTGAGACAGCTCCCTCCCTGCATTACTAGTGAGAGGCTGGCTTCACAGATGTGGGGGAGCTGCCTGGCCCCTTCCTGCATTAGTGTGTGAGCTTCTGAAGAAACAGCTGTCCTATAGCACATACTGTTTTTTATCTTCTTTTTTATTTTCTCATGGTAGGATGGAACATGAAAGGGAGTCTGGCGAGGACAGGGAGAGGGAGACTGACTCCTCCCCACCATCTTCCTCCAAGGTGGCAGCAAGGTCCAGGAAGCCCTGCTTTATCCGGGATGACGTGGACCTCCTGGCTCGCTCATCTTCCTGGATGAGAGGAACCTCTATACCCCCCAGGCAGCAGGCCTAACCTGGAAAGGGAGACTGCTGCCTGGGCCTCTCTTCAGGAGGAGTTTTGCTGGCAGGCCTCCTACCCTCGTGAGGTTGAAGACCTCAAGAAGAAAGGTGAGAAATAATAATGTTGGTCATATTATTTAATTATAATTGTGTATATTATTTTGTCATTGAAAATTGAATAGAGCATGATAGTAATACTAGCTACAGTAGCTAGTAGCATAGAGTGAGTTATATACTTATAAAGTAGGGATGTGCAGAGCAAAATTTTATGTTCATATTTTTTATGTCCGAAAGGGGGTCCCACTTGCGGCCAATATGGACATAAAAAAAATCCAATGAGTTGGGTATATGTACATATGTGCAAAAAAAAAATTTAAACCCCCTCACCCTCCTTAATCCCCCTCCCAGACTTACCACAACTCCCTGGTGATTGAGCGAGGAGTGAGGACGTCATTTCTGCAATCCTTGGCGAGAAGCATGTGACGTCGGTGGCACGTCGAGTGACGCGGCATCACGTGACGCGTCGAGTGACGCGGCGTCACGTGACGCAGCGTCACATGATTCCCAAAAAGAACTTTTGGCCAGCTTGGGGGGGCCTCCTGACCCCCCCAAGCTGGCCAAAAGTTCTTTTTGGGCCGAACGAGCCGTCCGGCGCGAACTCGCCGGGAATCACGTGGCGCCGCGTCACTCAGACGCGACGTCACGTGATTCCCGGCAAGTTTGCGCCGGACGGCTCGTTCGGCCCAAAAAGAACTTTTGGCCAGCTTGGGGGGGCCTCCTGACCCCCTCAAGCTGGCCAAAAGTTCTTTTTGGGCCGAACGAGCCGTCCGGCGCGAACGAGCCGGGAATCACGTGACGCCGGCGTCACTCGACGTGCCGCCGACGTCACATGCTTCTCGCCAAGGATTGCAGAAATGGCGTCCTCACTCCTCGCTCCATCACCAGGGAGTTGTGGTAAGTCGGGGGGGGGGGGGATTAAGGAGGGTGAGGGGGTTTATATTTTTATTTTGGCTCAACAATCGCGATTTCCCACATATCGAACATATCTATGTTCGATATGTGGGAAATCCGATCATTTATGTCGAATCAATTTTTTAAGTAAAAAAAAATATGAGTTGCGTTTTACTAATGCGGTCAATCCGAATGCACACCGCTATTATAAAGTAATAACTACTATAACTAAGAACAGATATAATTTTAAATAAATATATTTTAAAAGAACAGAAATACTAGTAGCTAGCTAGCTACTAGTGTACCACCCTTACCCTATACTATACTATTATTAATACTTAATAACTAGACTACAAAGAAAGAAAATTATCTGTGGTATATTATTGATATTTATATTTATTTTGAAATGGTGGTATTTGGGATTTTGAATGCACATTGAAATATAAATCAAATAGTATTTTGTTATTACTAACTTTTCTATGTTACATAAAAAATGATCTAGTAGAGCAAGGCAAGACATGGGCATGTTGTTATAATTAATCAATGTTATTATTTTTCCTGTATATTCCTCTAATTTTCAGGTCACCATTTGCGACTGCACGAGGTGGCTCGAGGAGATCTGAAGAACCTTGACCCGTCCCTTGCCTGGTAGGTTGTTTTCAGAATACTACACAAGTACACATTACACAAATATTATTCAATTAATTGTAATGGAATTTGTGTTTAATTATGTTTGTTTACTATAACAGTGAATGAATCCTTGTGTCTGATCTCATTCTTGTTTTTAAAATTTTAACTGTTGTTCTCTGAATTTTGATCTGTCTTGTACAGAACCACACCCCGGCAGGGACGAGGCGGGGCTTCCTGGGTCTAGCAGGAGTCAGAGCTGCCACCAGAGGAGGACGGAGGCACCAGCGAGGGCTAGTGGTCGAGGTAATAATATATCTGGGCCAGTACAGTAGTATATTATCTGAGGCTGAAAAACAAAATCTTTTTTTTTATATCAGTCAGTTATAGTGGCTGGGGAATTTGGGGATGTGTGTATTTATTTATTTATTTGTATATATTAAATGATACTGAGTGGCTATGAGAGTAAACTAAGGAATGGAAGGAGAAAGAAAAGAAGAGATTTGTTTGTAGTGTACCTCCTACCATCATATTCTGTCTAACCTGAGAGTGACTCCATTATTTCTCCTTCCAATCCATCAAATTATGTACTATCTCTAATCTATGTAGATTGATTTGATATCCCTCCACTCTCCCCCTCCCTCCTTCTCCCCCGTGATGGACTCCTCATTTTCCTATAACCCTCAAGGTTAATAAACTAAGTAAGGGGTAGATTATTTTATAAACTTGCTCGCACGCGTCCAGTATTTGCTTATTTATTTGCCATATATGACTATGTATGTAATGTATTGTTCTATTTATTTATTTAACACTTTTTTTTATACCGGCATTCGTAGGACACATCATGTCGGTTTACAAGTAACTAGGAAAGGAAATTACAATGAATGAGGAAAGAGGGCTAACTGGATAATATAGAAGAGTACAAGAGAAGAGAGTCAACGAGCAGAGTTACAACATTTTGCATTCAAGTTAGGATTAGATATGCAAGTGAACTTATAAACAATGTTAAGGAGGCGTGTGCACTTAAGAACTTAGCATATGAGACTTATTTACAGTATAAAGGAGGCAAGTGCACTTATTTACAGTTAAATGCTGGTGCAGAAGGAAGGGAGTAGAGAGGGAGGGAGCGAAAAGGGGGAAGGAGCGGAGGGGGTAGGGGGAAAAGGGGAGGTACATTAAAGCACGGGTACTTTCAAGGAGAGGTTGTTAGGGGGTGAAAGGGCGGGGGTAGGGGAGGCTTAAGTTCTGTGTCTCTGTCTCATGTTGAATTTTTTTTATTTTTTTTTACATTTCTTTACAGGACAAGAGGAACAACCGGCAGCGGCAGCCCAGCGGCCAAGCACCAGCACCAGCACCACTACTGCCGTACTTCCTCCAGGATCTCCTCCTAGCTGCGAATGCTGTGCACAGTTTTCAAAGCTGGAGGAGATCCTGCAGGAAGTACGGCAGCTTCCAGGCGAAATATGATGCCGACTTCATGATGTTGCAGCAGAAGGTCACAGACGTGCAGGACAGTGTCAGCAATGTGGAGAGGAGGTTGTCAGCCCTGGAGGAGGCCCCTCAGGAGGCACCTCCTCCTCACGAGATGCCTCCTGAGGAGGAGGTGCCAGTTCCCTCTGCTCCAGAGCAGGTTCCTCCGGGGCCGGCATCCTCCTCTCCACATGAGTCTGACCCTGCTGCAACATCATGAAGTTAAGGCATCATATTTCACCTGGGCCTGGGCTCCTCCACTCATTTTTTTTTTTAATAGAAAATAAAGAAATATATATATTTTTTATTTTAGTTAAATTTGTTAAAATAAATTATATACTATATATATTATTGAAAATGTTTGTTTGTTCTTTTTTATATATTATTTCTGAGTTATTTAACTAATAATAATTAATTATTACAAAATTAAATAGTATGGTACTACTAAATTACAGAGAGCAGACATGTACGGATGTACGTCGTTTTATAATCCAACACATTTCAGTGTTTTTGTACTAGTAAGTATTAGAGATGTGAATCGGAACCAGAATCGGATCCGATATCAGTTCTGATTCACATCTCTAGTAAGTATGGCACTCAGTCAGTCATACACTTCCATAAAACATTCAGTCTGGTTGAATTAGCACAAGTTGTACACTTGTGAGCAGTAGCGCCAACGTCAAGGCTTCAACCATGGCTACTGACCATTCACACATCTTTCTTTTTTTTTTAATTTAAAGATTTTTATTGAAACAACAACATAAAGCAACCTACAGACCGGACCATATAAGCAGGAGAACAACATGCTTAAGAAACAGCCCGGATATGAAAACAAAACCGTTATCTGCTGTAGGTTATACATCAAAGGTTTGCAACGGAGTTGTTCACATTGAATTTATATAATCCACCCCACCCCCCACCCCCCATGCTTCACAGTTACAATGTCAAAATTTGCACAAACATAGTATAAATGGTGTCACACCAGAGAGAATAGATATGCCTATAGGGTTACCCCATTCACACATCTTTCAACCTGGCCACTGCAATATTGTGCACTAGTGTGCAGCACTCAAGCTACTGCAACGACTCACACGTCGATGCCAAAAATTGCTGCATGACCAAGACGCCATTTGAAGCAGAAAATGTAATGCTTCTGACACTAAAGTAGGAGTAAGAAGAAAGCAGAATCATGAACAAAAATCCTTTAGAAATGTACAACTGCTGGGTGCTCAGTTTTCTCTTTTTATTAGGATTTCTTAAGGTCTTTTGTTTGTTCCACATGATGCTGATTTCTTAGTCCTAGTACTAGTAGTAGTTAGTTAGTTACTGTAGTCTGTTAGTACTTTACCTTAGTATTGCTATGAACAACAATACTGGGACTGGCAGAATTACAGGCATTAAAATACATTCTCTGCTTTAAATGGGCTCCTAGAACACATGGAAAATGTTGGTATCAAAGTGTATCTATTCTATTCTGCAATCTCTGCATACATTACCAGTGCACAGCTACACACACACTCAAGGGTCTTTGTATATATTTTTTTAATCAATATATTGTTACAGTAGTGGGATATAACAGTAACAGGTATAGCTAGCTACTACTAGTAGTAGCTATTAATAATAATATCAAATTAGTAGGCAGCCACTAGCTACAGGAGTGAGAAGCCTGTGTCGGGGATGCAGCAGGACAGAGTGTTCATGTCTTGTGACTCCCGGACTGGCTTCTCCTGGGGGCCACAAGAGGCAGCAGCGGCAGTGTAGTGGTAGCAGCACTGACGGGTGCCCCAGCGAGCAATGCGAGGAGCACAGCTGCATAGAACCAAGCCTCTCTTCCAGCCCTTGACCTTGGATCTTGGGCCTCAACAAGAGGCTCACTCCTTCCAGTCACAGGGAAACTCCGGATACCCAAGCAGTGGAAAGTTTGTTTTGATGAAAACCAATTGCTCGACTAAGTCTGGAGACAAACGTGCACGGTTGGACTCAATATGTTCCCTGTCATTGAACATTCTCTTTCACTTTGCACACTGGTTGGCGGGCAAGAAAGAAAGTGATGTGCTAGTATTGCAAGATCAGGCCACATTGAAGCTTTCTGTGCCTAATATCTCAAGGGATCTGAGTCCATGTTCTGAATTGGCTCAGACAGAAAACTCTTAACATGCACTTCTGAAACATTCTCCTGCAGGTAGGACTCAGTAGTCACTCTTCTGCCAACAGCTGATGTGATTGCTTGTGACATGGCAGCCAGTTCATTAAACTTGGAATGACTAATAATTTGATGTGTCATGGAAGGGGTAGGGGAGCAGCTGATCATACTAGTACTTGAGCAGGATGGAGTTGGAGACTGAGAGGATGATACTAATTCTTTTTCATCATTACCAGTGGAACAGACCCTGTTTGACATTATGTTTTCAACCATTGTAATCAACTTTTTTTTCCAAGTGTATAAGAGCATTGCACTTGAGAGCAATACTGCCTTTCACACGTGGGTCACACATCATGGCTAACATATAGCAATCCCTTTGCATGAGAGGTTTCAATCTTTTTTCAACTTGCTCTTTTAAGCATTTAACAAGCAGTAACACTTCCTTAGAGAAATCTGGCTGATGCAGAAATTCCTCTAATACCTCCTCCAGATAGTTTATTACAGGGATGACACCACCCAAAGTGGCAGTAGCTGAACTCAATGCATCAGTATATACTTTAAAAGGCTTGAGGACATGCACCATCTGTGCAATGTTTGTCCAGTCCTGACATCCAAGAGGATTTTCCAGTCCAATTTCAGTTGCCATTGCCAAATCATGAAGAGATGTCTGCTGTTCAGACAACCTGTCCAACATAAGATAAGTGGAATTCCATCTGGTAGGCACATCCTGAAGAAGGTTGTGCAAAGGTGGGCCAACTGCTATTTGCCTCTTTCTGAGTTGCTTCCCACTTTTCACACTGCGGTTGAAATGCCCAGCTATTTTGCGACACTTTTCAATCAACCACTTCAGGAGTTGACTACTACAACTAGTACCACCTTCCTTGCCACTAAGCCCCAAAGCATCCCTCACCACCAGGTGCAGTGTATGTGCAAAGCATCGGATGCCCTTGAATCCACCATCAGCCAGAGCCTTAATAATATTGGAACCATTGTCAGTAATGAAATATCCATTTAAGCATTCCATATCACTGCTTCTAAGGAGCCCATTCCATCTTTCCATCATCCCCTGAATTGCGTGTAAGATATTTTCTGAAGTGTGGCTCTTGTCTAGCACTTGAGCATGCAGTAAAGCCCAATGGTATCCTGGTGAAACCTTTTTGGAGCTGCTGGTGCTACTGCTGCCACTGCTAGTGCTTACAGGTATTAATGCCTCATCCAGCTGCCACCAATGTGCTGTTAGAGACAAATATGCATGCATTACATTCATACTAGTCCAAACATCAGTGGTAAGATGGATGCTCCTCCCCTTTGCCCTTGCCATCACAATCTGCATTTCAGCACAACATTTTCTGTATAGGGAAGGAAGCACCTGACGGCTAAATGTACTTCTTGAAGGAAGTTTGTAGTAAGGAGAAAAATAATGGAGCATCCGATTAAATCCCTCATTTTCTACAATCTGCAGTGGCTGATCATCCAAAGCAACCATTACAGCAATATGTCGTGTCCCCACTTTGGACATTGCCTGCTTCCTGCTCTGTGACATTACAGAAGGACACCACCCCATCTGCTCCATGGTAGCTTGCCGCTGCTGCTGGGGATGAGGAAGAGGAGAAGACTGCTGCTTCTGCAGATGCACACTAGGGATGTGAATCGTTTTTCAACGATTAAAATTATCGTCCGATAATGTTAATATCGTCTTAAATCGTTATAGAACACGATACAATAGAAATTCTAACGATTTATCGTTAAAAATCGTTAAATCGTGTTAGTGCGCACTAACGGGAGTTAGTGCGCACTAACTCCCAGTTAGTGCGCACTAACTCGATTTAGTGCGCACTAACTGAAAATGATACAAATAAACACTTTCCAGGTCACTGAAGGTCAGTTAGGAATGAATATGTGTTCCTATTGGCTGGCTGTCCTCTTATCTATTGATGTTACCAGGTTACCACTGAGGTGATGGTTGGGGGGATGGGAAATGGAACTGGAAACTAACGAACACCAACAGAAAATGAAACAAAGTGTTCACACTTCCCAGGTCAGTAAAGGTCACTTAGGAATGAATATGTATTCCTATTGGCTGGCTGTGCTCTTATCTATTGATGTTACCAAGGCTAACACTGAGGTAATGGTTGGGGGGATGTGAAATGGAAACAGTTGGAAGCTTGACAAAAAAAGTAATGTAATGATCAGCACTCACGTGACTAGAACTTGTTTGTTTATTATTTTTGTTAGCAGGCACCTGAAATGCTAGTGCATGTTGAATTTGCCAATCACTGTGCATTTTAGAAAGGTGGTCCTGGCTGGAACTGTACACAGTTCAAATATATGTAATTGATTGTTGGTAAGTGTAGATTTTAAGTGATTTTCCTGCACACAGTGCTCTAACCCTGGCACCAGGGGTGTTGTGATCTTCCTGCACACAGTGCCCTAACCCTGATACCAGTCTGAGACAGCTCCCTCCCTGCATTACTAGTGAGAGGCTGGCTTCACAGACAGGGGGGAGCTGCCTGACCCTCACTCCTGACTTCCCCCATGTCCCAGCTAGTGAATGGTGTGTGGGTGAGGGGGGGGGGGGAGGATGGTGAAGTCTGAGACAGCTCCCTCCCTGCATTACTAGTGAGAGGCTGGCTTCACAGACAGGGGGGAGCTGCCTGACCCTCACTCCTGACTTCCCCCATGTCCCAGCTACTGAATGGTGTGTGGGTGAGGGGGGGGGGGGAGGATGGTGAAGTCTGAGACAGCTCCCTCCCTGCATTACTAGTGAGAGGCTGGCTTCACAGACGGGGGGGGGCTGCCTGACCCTCACTCCTGACTTCCCCCATGTCCCAGCTAGTGAATGGTGTGTGGGTGGGGGGGGGGGGGGGAGGATGGTGAAGTCTGAGACAGCTCCCTCCCTGCATTACTAGTGAGAGGCTGGCTTCACAGACAGGGGGGAGCTGCCTGACCCTCACTCCTGACTTCCCCCATGTCCCAGCTACTGAATGGTGTGTGGGTGAGGGGGGGGGGGAGGATGGTGAAGTCTGAGACAGCTCCCTCCCTGCATTACTAGTGAGAGGCTGGCTTCACAGACAGGGGGGAGCTGCCTGACCCTCACTCCTGACTTCCCCCATGTCCCAGCTAGTGAATGGTGTGTGGGTGAGGGGGGGGGGGGGAGGATGGTGAAGTCTGAGACAGCTCCCTCCCTGCATTACTAGTGAGAGGCTGGCTTCACAGACAGGGGGGAGCTGCCTGACCCTCACTCCTGACTTCCCCCATGTCCCAGCTAGTGAATGGTGTGTGGGTGAGGGGGGGGGGAGGATGGTGAAGTCTGAGACAGCTCCCTCCCTGCATTACTAGTGAGAGGCTGGCTTCACAGACAGGGGGGAGCTGCCTGACCCTCACTCCTCACTTCCCCCATGTCCCAGCTAGTGAATGGTGTGTGGGTGAGGGGGGGGGGAGGATGGTGAAGTCTGAGACAGCTCCCTCCCTGCATTACTAGTGAGAGGCTGGCTTCACAGACAGGGGGGAGCTGCCGGACCCTCACTCCTGACTTCCCCCATGTCCCAGCTAGTGAATGGTGTGTGGGTGAGGGGGGGGGAGGAGGATGGTGAAGTCTGAGACAGCTCCCTCCCTGCATTACTAGTGAGAGGCTGGCTTCACAGACAGGGGGGAGCTGCCTGACTCTCACTCCTGACTTCCCCCATGTCCCAGCTAGTGAATGGTGTGTGGGTGAGGGGGGGGAGGATGGTGAAGTCTGAGACAGCTCCCTCCCTGCATTACTAGTGAGAGGCTGGCTTCACAGACAGGGGGGAGCTGCCGGACCCTCACTCCTGACTTCCCCCATGTCCCAGCTAGTGAATGGTGTGTGGGTGAGGGGGGGGAGGAGGATGGTGAAGTCTGAGACAGCTCCCTCCCTGCATTACTAGTGAGAGGCTGGCTTCACAGACAGGGGGGAGCTGCCTGACCCTCACTCCTGACTTCCCCCATGTCCCAGCTAGTGAATGGTGTGTGGGTGAGGGGGGGGGAGGATGGTGAAGTCTGAGACAGCTCCCTCCCTGCATCACTAGTGAGAGGCTGGCTTCACAGACAGGGGGGAGCTGCCTGACCCTCACTCCTGACTTCCCCCATGTCCCAGCTAGTGAATGGTGTGTGGGTGAGGGTTGGGGGGGAGGATGGTGAAGTCTGAGACAGCTCCCTCCCTGCATTACTAGTGAGAGGCTGGCTTCACAGACAGGGGGGAGCTGCCGGACCCTCACTCCTGACTTCCCCCATGTCCCAGCTAGTGAATGGTGTGTGGGTGAGGGGGGGGGAGGAGGATGGTGAAGTCTGAGACAGCTCCCTCCCTGCATTACTAGTGAGAGGCTGGCTTCACAGACAGGGGGGAGCTGCCTGACCCTCACTCCTCTGGGGTATTGTGATCTTCCTGCACACAGTGCCCTATCCCTGATACCAGGGGTGTTGTGATCTTCCTGCATGCAGTGCCCTATCCCTATTAATACCAGGAGTGTTGTGATCTTCCTGCACGCAGTGCCCTATCCCTAATACCAGGGGTGTTGTGATCTTCCTGCACACAGTGCCCTATTCCTGATACCAGGAGTGTTGTGATCTTCCTGCATGCAGTGCCCTATCCCTGATACCGGGATGTGTGCAAGAAGATCCCAACACCCCCGGTATCAGGAATAGGGCACTGTGTGCAGGAAGATCACAATACCCTGGTATCAGGGTTAGGGCACAAGTTCTAGTCACATTGACTGATCACATTACTTGTTTTGTCAAGCTACCAACTGTTTCCATTTCCCATCCCCCATATACTGTCAGTGGGAAGCTTGGTAACATGAATAAATAAGAGGGCAGCCAATAGGAATACATATTCATTCCTAAACTGACCTTAACTGACCTGAAAAGTGTCAAATTGTATCATTTTCAGTTAGTGCGCACTAACTCTCCGTTAGTGCGCACTAACTCCCGTTAGTGCGCACTAACTCGAGTTAGTGCGCACTAATCGGAAAAAACGATTTTTAACGATTTTTTAACTAAAAAATCGTGCCTAACACGATTTTCTTGCCCTGCCACACGATTTCTATCGTTAAGACGATATGGAAAACGATTCACATCCCTAATGCACACAATCTGTACCTTCTTTAGTACTACTTTCCTTCTGTGGCTGCTTCCCTGTTGCTTTACTTGAAGCCTGGGCAAGCACGGTGGGACCAGCTTCTTCTGCAAGCAACAGTGCTCTATGCTCTCTTTCAAGGTGATATTTCATGTTGCTGTTAGTAAGATGTCCAATAATTCTTCCATGGATCACCATCTTTTTACAATGGATACATTGTCCAAATCTCTGGTCAGCCACAACATGATAATGATTCCAAATCTTTGATGTCCTTGTACTGTTCCTTACTCTAGGCTGGATACTTGTTGTCATTTCCATACTAGTAGTAGAAATAGTAGTAGTAGTAGTAGTTTTAGTCATGTGTGGATGTTCAGATGGTGTAGGGGACAGGGTATCAGCAATACTGCTGGCACTGGCAGTAGTTGTTTGTTTTGCAATCTGACTAGTAGCAGTACTAGTCATTCTCATTGGTGGTTTTGCAATCTGTCTAACATTGTCATTGCTGGTGTTCTCCTCCTCCTCCTCCTCAGAATGTTTACTAGCCAAGAACTCCTGATCCTCCTCCTCCTCAGAATGTTTACTAGCCAAGAACTCCTGATCCTCCTCCTCCTCCTCCTCAATATCTGATTCATCATCATCATCCAAGACTTTCTATAGCAATATATTATTTATACCATGCATTGGCCAGAGCATCAAACTGCAGCAGACTGAAACTAGGTTGCAATACTTCACTCATTACATTAGCCTCCTGGCAGGACTGGCTAGGCTTTTCTGTTAATAATACAGGCAAGCCAAGCATCGAGGTTATAGCAGTTGTGAGACTGCAATCCTATTCCTATTTTTTCCTATCCTTTTCAGGCCTATTCTGTTCTTTGGACTAAAATAACTTCTCCCTCCCACTTCAAGTCTTACCCCCAAATCTCACACACAGGAGCAGAAGCCTCAAGCCAAGCACAAGCATCAAAGGGATAGTTGGTATCCAGAGAAAGTCTGCAACTTCCAGCCACATATTTCTTTAAGAACTTACATTACATGAATCCCTGAAAAAAGCAAGAGTCCCTGCAGACTTGTCTTCTACCATAGTGGGAAAATGACTGAACTGGGACACGCCACCCCCAGGAATGGAAACTGGATGATACACCTGACAGCATTCAGAGCAGAGGCATGAGCTGGAATCAAGCTCACAGGACAGGAAGGATATTAATATATATATAAAGAGCCAGCTCCTAGAACATGACAAGATGAAAGTATTTTTAGATATATATCCCAAGACCACAGAGCAGATACATAATATAGGATATTAGACAGACTATTGGCCAATTATAGGTTTAGTAGTAGAATTGATATTCAATACTAGTAGTGGCTCACTGGCTTTAATAGCTAGCCACTAGCCAGTGACACTAGGCTAATAGCCAAGCTAGCTATAATAAATCTAGTAGATTAAACACATTAATACATCTATATAATATTAATAAATATAATATTATATAATATGATATATTATAAATCTACTAAAACTCTACTGCTGCAATGCACAGAAAGCACCTACCTTGTCCTTTATAAGCACTGCTGCTGGAGTGCTGGTGCCTAGGCTAGGATAATGCTGCAAATGAAGCGCTCACTCAATTAGAAACAGAAAAAAGTAGGTAGCAGTACTAGCTTGCAAGCTCACTGGTTGTGGCTATGGCTACTTTGGCTAGTGATACTGGCTGCTAGCTATATAGGCTACTGTGGCTACTGGCTAGCTAGTATCAGGCTGATACTATCAGCTAGTGCAGAACTAGCTAAGCTAGGTAAGCCAGCTACCCCTTAATAACAATAAAGACTGTATAATATTATAACTATCAATCAACAGCTGCAGCTAATGACTGATTGTATAAAGAACTGATGTTTTCTCCTCAACCCCACAAAACAAAAGCAACACACAAGCAGAGTACCCCTTATTATACAGCTATTATAGCTAGTGACTAAAAGTAGGAGGGAAAATAAACCTATTAATTTAATTGGCAAATTCAAAAATGATGCATATGAATAATGCATATATAATGCAACAACGATCCCCTTTCTAAACTGCAGCACAGGGATTGGCAAATTCAAAACATTTCGTCTGCCAGTGCCTGATAACAGAAGAATAAACAAACAAATTCTAGTCACATGACTGATGACATAATCACAATAATCACAGACACACTGCAGTAGGATTAGAACGTTTGTCAAGCTAATAGCTCTATCCCCCATTCCCATTCCCCATCCCCCATATAAAACAATCTGTAAAAAACAGCACCTCGGCTGTTGGTAACCTTGGTAACGAATAAATAACAAGAAGACACCCAATAGGAATATATATTCATCCTTAAATTGACAAAAAAGTATCAATTTAGTATCAATTTATATTATCGCGCACTAACATATATCAATGCGCACTGTCATACACATAGTGCGCACTGATACAGTGTTACTGCGTACTAACATCAGTTAGTGCGCGGTAATTCAAAAAACGACTTTAACCCGAAAATTCGTGGAATTTTGATTCTTTTTTTTCGATTGCCGAACAATGATGAATTAGACAATGTCGTTGACATTGCCTAATTCATGAAAAACGAATGCACATCTCTATACAATTCTGGTCACGGCATCTCAAAAAAGATATAATTGCAACGGAGAAGGTACAGAGAAGGGCGACCAAAATGATAAGGGAATTGGAACAGCTCCCTTATGAGGAAAGACTAAAGAGTTTAGGACTTTTCAGCTTGGAGAAGAGACGACTGAGAGGGGATATGATAGAGGTGTTTAAAATCATGAGAGGTCTAGAACGGGTAGATGTGAATCGGTTATTTACTCTTTCGGATAGTATTAAGACTAGGGGGCACTCCATGAAGTTAGCATGGGGCACATTTAAAACTAATCGGAGAAAGTTCTTTTTTACTCAGCGCACAATTAAACTCTGGAATTTGTTGCCAGAGGATGTGGTTAGTGCAGTTAGTATAGCTGTGTTTAGGGAAGGATTGGATAAGTTCTTGGAGGAGAAGTCCATTACCTGCTATTAAGTTCACTTAGAGAATAGCCACTGCCATTAGCAATGGTTACATGGAATAGACTTAGTTTTTGGGTACTTGCCAGGTTCTTATGGCCTGGATTGGGCCTCTGTTGGAAACAGGATGCTGGGCTTGATGGACCCTTGGTCTGACCCAGTATGGCATTTTCTTATGTTCTTATGTTCTTATTTGTGTCAGATGTGTGCTCCGTATTGTGAGAATATTCAGTAGTCCTTTATTTTGAGATCTTAGCATTCATTGAGGTGTGTATGGTTGTAGTGTCATGTCTAACAAACCGGTGTTACTGAAATTAATGATATTGAATATGATCGTTAATACTTTATAATAGATTCAGGATTGTACTGGTAATCAATGCAGTGAAATCAGCGAGGGTATAATATGATCACATTTCCTAGATCCTAATAAGAGTCTTGCTGCAGCATTTTGTAATAATTGCAATGGTTTTAAGAGACATGCTGGAAGACCGAGCAATAAGGTGTCACAGTTGTCTAAATTTGAGAAGATTAGAGGTCGCAATACCATATGGAAATCCTCTAGAGTTAATAACAGTTTCAACTGATGAAGTATATGCAGCTTGGCATAACCTGTATTCTTTAATTTACTGATGTGCATTTTAATAGTAAGGATCTCATCTAGCTATACACCTAAATCCCGTACTTGATGTGAGGGAGTAATTTCAAAATTGCCCAGGTCTAGGGCAGCTGGTATAACTATCAATGTTTCTACTTAGCCAAATGATTTCAGTCTTTTTAGGGTTTAATGCTAGTTTAAGTTGCAAACGTTCTTGTTGTTTTGCTTTCATATAGATTGAAAGTATCGATACTGTATTTTGAAATGATCCAGAGAGTGGGATGTAAAACTGTATGTTGCCAGCATACAAGAAGAAAGTTATTCCTAGATTTCTCAGTAGTTTACTCAGTGGGATCATGTAAATATTGAATAGAGGGCTGAGCCTTGAGTGACCCCTGTATCACACTGGAAAGTGTCAGTTCCTGAACATACCCAGATCAGTCCAGACAAGCGGGTTTTATTCATCCCTACCAGCAGATGGAGGTAGAGAACAAAACTTTGGGCACTGCCACATTTACGAGAGTGCCACCTGCAGTCCCTCACTATTTCTCCACCTCCAGCAGATGGTAGAGGTGCTAACCCTGCAGTCCTGATTGACTGGTTATTTTGTGGAAGATTTCTCCCCGAGGTGACAGGTTCCTGCAGAAGGGTCATCCCTTGGGTTGAGCCTGGCCTGGATGCTCCTGGCCTGCTTCAGCCCGCGACCCCGGGACCTCTGACAGTCAGTGGTCTGGTTCCCTCAGTGGGCCTGAAGCCCCTCCGCCTGCCCAGGACAGGGAAGTACCCTTACTTTTATTTTTGTGCTTTCCTGTCTGGGCCTTTAAATCTTTCTTGTAATAAAAAAAAGTCACCGGCAGCTGTCTGCTTTTGGAACAGCAGAAGCGTGTGTCAGGCTGTGTGGCCTAGCAGGTTGAAATCCTCAGCGAGATCGTCGGGTGCAGGCCGGTCAGTAAGTGGGCGGATCGGGGGATCATTCGGAGGAGGGTGGTCCCGGTCGGGGCAGATTCACTCCGGTGGGGGCTGGCTGTACTCCCGAATGAGCCGCACAGTTTTCAGTCACGGCAGCGGCCTGTTCACCATGCCAGCGGGAAATTCTTGGGGCAGTGCGCCCTCTTCAGGGTTTGACAGCTGCGATGTGGTGTGCCCCTCCCCCTCGCAATCCGGGCTGCGGGAAAGCGCAGCAAGCATAGGATTGCCTGTTTGGATTTTTATTTTGCCTTGCTTTATTTCTTGGTGCTGTTAAGGGAGACAAGCAGCTCAGAGATATCTGCAGGGCCTGTGGTAGCTCGTTGGTCGGCCTGAATGACCTCCTCTCTGCACGGAGTGTGCTGCAGGGAGGGAGGGGGTCTGAAAGGCAAGCAAAGCCACGGAGTCATTTGCGGACCGCGGCGGTGGCGTTGGGATCATAGGAGGGAGTGGCTATGGCCGCAGAAACAGATAAGGTGGCTTCTCCCCAGAGGGTCCGGAGGGAACCCCGCCGCTCCTGTCTCTCATGGTTCGAGCTGGAGAAAAAGGTCCAAATGTTTTGGGCCCTAGCAGCCCCAAACGCCCTTCGGGGTCCCCAGGGGGGCTTTCGCCTGAATTCGTACTTTTACTGATCGAGGCCTTCCTGGCTAGGCAGGCAGGTAAGTGCGGTGTCATAGAAGGCCTTATTGGTTTGGCAAAGTGGGGGAAGGTCCCCCCTAAAGGTTCCGTGGGCCCGCGAACTCTGCCTCCCGAGGGACGGCTAGCGCAATTGGAATTGGACTCAGATGTTTCGGACGAGTCTAAGCAGGAGAATGAGGTCTCCTCAAAGGCCGATCACGATGGGGACCTGATTGGGGGTCCCCCTCTGGATCCAGGGGACTCTAAAACTGAACAGGGGACCTTGGAGGGTCCAGAGGCTGAAGGCAATGATCCACGGGTGATACGGCTTTTCAAGAGAGAGGCGATTCGCCCGCTTATACCTCAGATGTTGAATGAGCTGGGGATTAAGCTCACCCTGGAGGATTCAGATGCTGAAGGGGTTAATATGGTTCTGGATGGCCTATGGAGACCCCCCCAGTGCTTTCCAAATTCCGAAGAAAATGCAGAAATTGATCAACCGAGAGTGGGATTCCCCCGACTCGGGTCTGCGAGTTGGCAGAGCGTTTATCCACTTCTGCAGGACCATCTGGACGTTCTCAAGGTCCCGAAGGTGGATGCAGCAGTTTCGGCAGTCACTAGGAAGACCACTATTCTGGTGGCTGGAGCTTCCGCTCTGAAGGATGTTCAGGATCAGAAGTTGGAAGTGCATCTCAAGCGAGCTTTTGAGGTCCTGGGGCTCGGCCTGCGGGCGGTGCTATGTGTAAGTCTAATGCATCAGGCCTATTTATGTTGGATCCAGAAGCCGCAGGAACAGTCTGCCTCCGGGCCTCTTTCCCCAGTCCAGGCGGCTCGCCTGGAGGCAGGGGTTGCCTATGGCACAGATGCCTTGTATGACCTGGTGAGAACCACGGCCTGTGCTGTGGTGTCGGTGGTGGCGTCCAGACGACACTTGTGGCTACGCAACTGGTCAGCAGATCTGTCATCAAAATCACAGCTCTGTAATCTGCCCTTTCAGGGGAAACTGGTGTTTGGTGAGGACCTCAATCGACTGATGAAGTCGCTGGAAGAGACAAAGGGCAATAGG
This sequence comes from Rhinatrema bivittatum, assembly GCF_901001135.1. Classification (NCBI taxonomy): domain Eukaryota; kingdom Metazoa; phylum Chordata; class Amphibia; order Gymnophiona; family Rhinatrematidae; genus Rhinatrema; species Rhinatrema bivittatum. The sequence goes on from NC_042615.1 coordinate 824,905,076, forward strand.
CTGCCAGAGGATCGAAAGTCTGGCCAGAAACTTTTCTCTTCTTGGCCTCGCTTTTGGGAGTTCAGAAGTTTTCATCAGGCGAGGCCCTCAGCAGCCTCGGCCCCAGGACAGTCCTCACAAATGCAACAGTCCTTTCGAGGGGCTGCAAGGTCATCTAGAGGTGGATCCACCCAGGGTGCGGGTGGCAATAAGTCATTACAATGAGATCTGGCAGGTCCAATGCTCATCTCTGGTAATCGGAGGCAGGCTGCCCGGTTCTATAGGGCGTGGACCAAGATCATTTCTGACCGGTGAGTGTAGAGCGTGGTGAGAAACGGCTACGCCTTAGAATTTTCTTGACTACTGTGGTTGGTCTTACTGGAGTTACGTTGTCTTTCCCGAAGTAAGTGGGTAGAGATCTAGGAAACGCTTCAGCAGTTGTTGTCTGGAGGCGGTTCTACTGGTGCCAGTGTCCGAACAGGGACAAGGCAGATATTGCATCTATTTTGTGGTGCCCAAGAAGGAAGGCACATTCTGACCTATCCTAGACCTGAAGAAAGTCAACCAGAGTTTGAATGAAGGTACCATGTTTCCAGATGGAGACGTTGTGCTCACGGGAATGATGGCTACTGCCTGGAGATAATACCCTTATTCAATAAACATACACACGGTTAATGCGACTCCAACATTGCTCTAAGCTTCAACAGCAAGAGGAAACTTGGAAAAAAATTTGCATTCACAAAAAAAAGCGGGCAGTAGCTTGCTTGTTTCGGCGGTTACTACCCCAAACCAAATAAGCCTGGTACTTCACTTTCAATGCATATCCAGCATAGCACTTTGCTTCAACGGCAGGGGATAAAGTCAGATACTTCACTTTCAATGCATATCCAGCATAACTCTCTGCTTCAACGGCAGGGGAGAAAGACTGATACTTCACACATATCTAGCATAGCTCTCTGCTTCAATGGCAGGCGAGAAAGTCAGATACTTCACTTTCAATGCATATTCAGCATAACTCTCTGCTTCAACGGCAGGGGAGAAAGTCAGATACTTCACTTTCAATGCATATCCAGCATAACTCTCTGCTTCAACGGCAGGGGAAATGAAGAAAAGTAGATCTATATACAGACAACAACCAACAAGGTCTGAATTATTTAGTCTGGGAAAACAAATAAGTATGGGTATAGCTTGCTTATTGCGGTGGTTACTACCCCTAACTATGCTAGATATTTCACTTAGAGGCAGTTCCAACACTGCTCTCTACATTAATGGTGGGGGTGGAAGGGAAATAGAATCAAAAGGTTACTAAGATCCAAGAGTAACAGATAAGTATGAGAAAAAAAAAAGTGCAAAACTTGCTGGGCAGACTGGATGGGATGTTTGGTCTTCTTCTGCTGTCATTTCTATGTTTCTATGTTTCTATATGTAATTGCAGCAATATGGGGAGGAGAGGTTTGATGTCTTTGGATCTCACCGAGGCTTATCTGCATATCCCCCTCCATCAGAAGCACCAGACATTTCTCAGATTCATGGTTCTGGGATAGCACTATCAGTTTCAAGTGCTGCCTTTCAGGCTGGCCACCGCCCCGCGGACCTTTATAAAGGTGATGGTGGTAGTGGCGGTAGCGCTGCGACAGGAGGGTAATTCCCGGGGAAAGATGGCAAACGCAATTGCCTAAGCCGGACCGTGGTGCAAAGCAGGCAGAGGGTAGCTTCAAGCGTAGAAACTTCATACTGAGCAATAGAGATGTGCAATCGTTTATCACGAATTAGGCAATTTCAACAAAATTGCCTATTTCGTCGTGAGTCAGGGGCCCCAAACCCCGAAACGGATTTTCCCCGAACTTTGGGGAAAATCCATTTTTCGGGTTTGTATGGGGGGAGGGGCACATTTTATTTTTTTTAAATTAAAAACCACCCCAAGCATTAAAATTAACTATAATACAAACCCCCCCCCCCATCCCCATCCCTCCCCAAGACTTACTAACATCCCTGGTGGTCCAGCGGGGTCTTGCGAGGGATTCCTCCCTCCGTGCTGTCCGGCTGTCTGGCCAGCCTCGATCAAAATGGCGCCAATAGCCTGTGACCTACTATGTCACAGGGGCTACCGGTGCCATTGGTCAGCCTCTGTCACATGGCCATCGGCGCCATCTTGTGCTCCTACCATGTGACAGGGGCTGACCAATGGCACCGGTAGCCCCTGTAACATAGTATGGGCAAAGGCTATCGGCGCCATTTTGATTACTGGCAGCCGACGACGAGATTGCTCCCGGACCCCCGCTGGACCCCCATGGACTTTTGGTAAGTCTGTTGCTCTGTAATCCGCTGGGCTAGGCCAGGAATGGCCTGAAACGCTGAGAGCTGAGCCGGGTCCATGGAGTTAGCAATCTGTTGTATTTTGGACATGGAGACGTGGGCCCTTGGTCATTGTGAGAGATGGCACCTCCCACAGGGCAGAGCCCTGTGGGGATTCGCTGTGATAGGCTAGCTCTTGGCAGTGATGCACAGAGAAAGGTATACTTTATTGTACTGCAATGTAGTTGGAGACCCGAGGAACGGGTGATGATCCCAGCCAGGAGAGAGTAACTGAAATGGTAAGGCTCCATCAGGGAGTGCAGAGTAAGATGCGTAGGAGTACAGTCTCATCAGGTCCTGAGAAGGAGATGGGTCCGGTAGTGGTCCGCGAAGCGGGGTAGGCCAAGAACCTGGCACAGATGGAAGTGCCGCAGGAGTAGATCCGGTAGTGGTCCGTGAGCAGGGTAGGCCGAGAATCTACTATGAAAGGAGTGAGACAAGGCAGAGCCAGAATATTTATTTATTTTATAGTTTTTTTTTATATACCGCCGCTCATCAAGGATATCACGTCGGTGTACAATGAACAGGAACTTACGCCGGAGTGTTATACATTTAACAGGGTTAAATAAGCATTATACATTTAACAAAAGGAAGAGTATATATATTTGAACATAAAACAAGTAGAATCTTTTAAAACCGAACTATTATTTAGGTTTAACTGAGCTGAGTTAAACAAAACTGGAAAGTAAAGGGATATTAGGAAATTAGGTACGAGATTAGGGACAGGTTAGGAGGAGTTGGAGTTATAAATTAGGGGTGATAAGAGAGGGGAGAAAGCGCTTCAGGTGCAATTAAGAGCAAATGTATGGAATGGTATTTACAGTAAGGGCATAAAAAGTGGAAATTAGAGATAGTGTAGAGAATGGAGGTGTTGGGTAAATAAGGCAGGGCATCTAAAGGGAAGAAAGACATATATATTTCAGGTATAGGCATGTGTAAATAACCATGTCTTGAGTTTTTGCTTGAAAGTTTTGGGAGATGGCTCAAGGCGCAGTTCGGTGGGCAAGGTATTCCATAACACTGGGCCAGCAAAGGTAAGCACTCGTGCTTTGGTGGAGGCAGGGTTATATAGTTTGGGTGAGGGGGTCTGTAATGTGGCGAGGTATTGATTTCTGGTAGGTTTAATAGAATAAAAGAATAGCAGCAGTAGTACTCACTCTGAAGCTGGTAGATGAAGCAGAAGGGAACCCCCAAGGAGCGAGGGTTTGGGATGTGGGAAGGTCCCCAAGGAGCGGGTAGCTTAAGTGTCCTTGTAGATGGAGGCTACCCTGAAGGGTAATACAGGAGCGAGATGCAGTGAGCGTCCTTGTTGGTAGCGAGTTACCCCAAAAGGTAATACAGGAGCGAGGCAAGGCCCCCGAGGAGCGGGTGCCGTGAGCATCCTTATGTAATGTAGGTATTAAAAACATAAATAAATAATAATAGAATAATTAAAATTAATAATTACCTGGGCCTGAAGCGGGGCACTCTTTGCCCTTGTGCTGACTGTGGGGAGTGGGTGGGTCCCTGATGTTTGTCTCGGAGGCTGACTGCCACTGCCCCCTTGTTTATAAAAAAAAAAAAAAAAATTGACAGCAGAGCTGTGAAGGCCCCTGATAGAGAAATAAAATGTCTAGGCCTCTGTGCTGATGTCAGTGGTGACATCAGCAGGGCACCCGTAACTCCGAGAGAGGGTGTATAGGAAAATTCTATAGCCGAACCAGGGCTAACGTGCATTTGGCTTCCCTGCTTACGAGTGAAATGGTCAGTGATAGCTAAAGGACAGTTTAGAATTTCAGCAGATCTGAGGCATCAGTTGAGAGTTATAAATCTAAGAGTACAGAGGTGCTGTGATAGTTCTCTGTATTTAAGGCCTAGTGAAAAGTAAAAATGCATTCAAATATAAATGAAAGAACAATTACATTAAAGAGAGAGAATGAGAGAATGTATGGAAATGTGAGAGGTTCCTGACAAGATATGGTAGTTTAAAAAAGAAAACGGCTGTATCACGTGTTTGCACAGCATTGAATAGGATATATTGTGTTTGAATTAAATATATGCTGAAGAAGAATAGAATGCTATGTTGTCAAGTGTGTACTCGATCAGTGCTGGACACTTACTGGCAGTCAGATTGATGAAAAGCCATTTAATAGCCAAACTGTGCCAGCATGACTGTAATGCAAATGAGGTAAATAATTACTTAAAGGAAACTTATGGCATATAAAACGTTATCTACAGAAATTCATATTAATGTTTAAAAGGAACCGATATGAGAAACTGCATGTGCCTAAATGTAATTGAGAGAAAGAGAGTGATACGCAAGGCTTTATATGGAAATTGTTCATTCATGTATAAAGAAGGAAAAGAAGAAGAAGAAGACTCAGGGAATTGAATGACCTTTTATTTGAACTTAGTAAAACAGTAACAATTAGCTCTGTTAAAATACAGAACATACAGACTGACATAAATATTAGAGATGTGCTTCGTTTTTTACTACCGGGTCGTTTTTTTGAGTCAGATGCGTATTATATGTTGAAACATTTTTTCTATTGATATTGAATAACTTGCATAAGAATATAGCATTGTTATCACAACAAATTTATTTAACTTCATATAAATAAAAGAAAAAATCTGAAAGGTATTTCCTCATTTACAATCTCTTATTGACCCTGCCGCTTACCTCTATCTCCGAGGGACGAGTTCAGGTGGGAGAAATCCCCAAGTAGTCCTGGTCAGGTGCCCTGAATGAAAGGAGGGTATTCATCCTAATCACCCCCACTTGTGAAAGAGATGTTCCTATTAGAAACATCCTAATTTTGAAACATCTAAACACTGAACCCTAGCCACCGTGAAGCGGGAGAAGGTCTCGTAGCAAGAAGGGGGAGGTTAAACTTGTTGGTAGTGAGTTTCCCCAAAGGGTATGGAGGAGCGAGGCAAGGCCCCCAAGGAGTGGGTACCTAAGTCGTTCCGGAGCGAGGATACACAGAGCGATGGTGTCTGGTAGGAAAGAAAGATCAGCATGGAGGATTCCTTGCTAACTCTGTGCAGGGTTTGTGAAATGGGTTTAAATGTCTGGGGTTAGTGACATCATGCAGTGGATATGCCCCTGAGGTTCCCGCCATGACGCACGTAAAAGACGGGGCTGAGCACACGCATGCCCTAGGTAATTCCTGGGGAAAGATGGTGAACACAATCACCTAAGCCAGACCGAGGATGCCAGAGGGTTCGGCGTGGAGAAGCGGAGGCAGATGTCCTTCTGATAAGAGTTGTCTTAGCCAAAAGAGAGGTAAGCACTAAGCAACAGAGGGCGCAGCTGTCTGCCACCGACGGGTGCAACACAAGGATGACGCCTCAGAACCAATGTTAGAAAATATTTCTTCACGGAGAGGATAGTGGATGCCTGGAATGTCCTTCTGGAGGAGGTGGTGGTGCATGTTATAAAATCCGGGGTCGGCGCGCGCCTTGTACCTTGTACCTTGCGCGCGCCGAGCCCTAGGGGAGGCCCGATGGCTTTCCCCATTCCCTCCAAGGCCGCTACCAAGCCTTGGAGGCTTGGTGGCGGTGCAAGCCCGGGACATACGCGCGTCCCGAGGCTTGCGCGTGCCACCGAGCCTATGTAAAATAGGCTCGTTGCGCGCAGGGTGTTTTTTTAAGGGTTACGTGCGTAACTTACGCACGTAACCCTTCTAAAATCTGCCCCTTAGTGGGCAGAATGGATGGACCATTTGGTCCTTTTCTGCCGTTATTTCTAGGTTTCTATGTTCTATGTTTCTATAGTTGCTACAACTGAAGCTGCGTGCCTCAAATCATATCACAAGGCAATCTGATGGAAATCAAGAAAAGTTAATCTTATCGTACCAGTGAAATAACTACCATAAAGATAAAAAATAAAGCTTTCATCAGCAAGTCTTTCCATTACCACATGTCAGAATGTTAAAGCATTTCCTGAAAATTATAGCACAAACATATTAAGAATATTCCTTAGTAAATCTAATTATTCACAGCAGTAGCTGTTGAGGAGATGAGGTTTCAGCTCACAATGAAGATCCTCACCTTGTACCTCTCACTGACTTCCCTTAGTCTGGTGGTACTGAATGATTCCAGTGAAGGTAAGTGATCAATCCACTTTCCAGATTTGCATATACAAAATATTTTGGGACAATTTGAAAATTTTATTACATACTTCACTCTCCTTTCCTTCGGTAATTGTAAATCAATATCCTTGTTTCTGGAGGAAACATGCACTGCAGGGATTGGACATCAAGGTGCCATTTGAAGTTCTTACTAGTCAGACTGGTGGGCCTCAGTACAGTTGGAAGTACTTTTGGATCTTTCTGTGACATTCTCTTGGTACTTGCTGATCTGTCTCTTCCATACATACCGTAGTACAGAAATGTTGCTTAGGTCCGACATATCTATCACTAATGCTATTCTTCTCTTTTAACACTATATCTGTTTTTTTAGGATGGAGCTTTTTATTCGTGGGAATTAGAAGTGTTTACTTAGTTTATTTATTTATTTATGTATTTATTTATTCATTCATTTATTTATTTATTTATTTATTTAAAAACTTTTCTATACTGTCATTAAGTTAGGTACCATCATAACAGTTTACAATAAGGCACAAATAATAATATTGGAAACTATAATAAAATTTATCATTAAACAGGTGCCAAGACTTTACTGTAACATAATAACTCATAATGTGCTACCTTACGTTAGAATATAAGAACATAACAAGTGCATGCTGGGTTTGACCAAGGGCCATCGAGCCCAGCATCCGGTATCTGACAGTGGCCAGGACAGGCCACAAGCTCCCGGCAGATCTCCAATAGCTGATCTATTTCTTGTTTCTCTTTCCCAGGGTTAAGTGCTTATTTTCCCAAGTCTAACTGGCTAATAACTGTCTAAGGACTTTTTCTGCAGAAATTTGTCCAACTCTTGCAAAAGGAGTGTGCTAGAACTAGCATCAATCATGGAGTAAGTTAACAACTTCTAGCTCCCCTTAGTAATTCTCCTGGGACATTCATGCAGTATATCAATTTGAAATTTCCACCACTGGAGTATCGATCTGAATCCACCATTCAAAAGTGTAAATACTTGAGATGTCTACTGGGAGGCCAATATTCAACGGTACTTAGCCGGTTAAGTCACAATTAACCAGCAAAGTAGCAGCCACTGAATATTTAGCAGTCACCTCTTAGCCTGTTAAAGCACTTAACCAACTATGTTCTTAATCAGATAACTTGTGTGAACCGTAGGCTTATCGGGGCCATTCTACTTAGCCGGATAAGTTATCCTGCTAAGTAGCAATATTGAGCCTTAGCCGGATAAGTTATCTGGCTAAGGGGGTCATTTATCAAAATGCGGTACCCAGGTAGAGAGTCCATCAAGCTAAGTTGAGAGATCATGGCACAAATCTCATCTTTGGGTGAGTTTCCTCACTCCGAGGGTCATCAAATGTTCACAAGAGAGCACTGTTCTGTCCGGATGTTTCACTTTGAATGTCAAAGTGGCCCCTAACTGCTTACACTAATACCTAAACCTCACCTCGAGTTACTAGGTGGGAATCCCATAGAGATATAAATACCTATCTAGGGGCAGAACATTATGGCTAGTCTCTTTCTCTCCCCCTCCCCTCCCCTCCCCTTCCCTTCCCTTCCCTTCCCTTCCCCCCCCCCAGTGGTTATCTGTAGGAAATACCACAATTCTGGTACTTATCTCAAAGTGCAAAAATACTATTGCAATTTGCAGTAACTTAGCTCTTCACATAGGTATTAGCACAAATTGTGAAAAACTCTGTATTAGCATAAAACACACTCCTTTCCCTAACACATGCGAACATTATCGCATTTTGATAAATCCAGGCCTGTTAGTCATTCTCAATAGCATATCTAAACTTAGATGTCTAAAACGTAACCGATTGATATCTGAATATCCCATCTAAGGGTTGGATTCACTAGCGACGCAAGCATAGTGAATCCTGCACTAACGAGGGGTGGGGAGGTGAAATGGGGGGGGCGGTCCTGCGCTAGCCAGCAGTGATCGCACCTCCATGGCGTGTTCACTGCCAGCGTCGCGCTGAATAACTACACCATAAAAGGTGTAGTTATTCGGCGCGAAACTGGCAGCGATACGGCAGCTTACCTGTCGCTGTCGGCAGTCTTCGTGGCATCATCCCCGGTGCCACCCCGACTCCTCCTCTTCCAGGGCTGACGCCGCCCCCTTCTTGTATCACATGTGATAAGGGACTTTTCACATGCGAAACGTCCCTTATCGCGTGCGATACAAGTTGAAAATAACCTTCTAAGTTAGCTGGATAAGTCTACTCTTTTAATTTAGATATCTGTCTATTCTTTCAATATCTAGCCCTTCATGTAGAGTAGAGGAGTGTAGTAGCATACCGCCAAGTCAGTAGAACTGGGTGCCCAAGAATAAAAGCAATCTCTTACATCTTTCCCTAGGAAGATTGCTCAGAAACCACCGCACAGCTAACCACAGAAAATGAGAACTATCAACTCATTGTTTTCTGTGAAATGCAGCCTGTTAATGGAGAAATTACTTACCTGATAATTTCGTTTTCCTTAGTGTAGACAGATGGACTTAGGACCAATGGGTATAGTGTACTCCTGCTAGCAGTTGGAAACGGATCAGATTTCAATCTGACGTCAGCCCCTAGTACATATGCCCCTGCAGGAAGTGCAGCTCTTCAGTATTCTCCTCGAAAATCATTGTGGATATATGTGAGGCTGACTGATTGATTAACTTAATAATTTGATTAACTTGAATAACTTTCATAACTTGGTTAAACGTTAAAACTTGATTAACTTGATTAACTTGAACTGGTTGATTGACTATAGCTGGAGACCGCCAGTGTACTCAACCGGAAAGCATCAACAGGGTGGATGACCTAGGTAAGTAAAGAACGTGGCTTACCCTTGAATCATTTGAGAGACCATGCATAACGGCAGCCAAGGGTGGGATGCTGAGTCCATCTGTCTACACTAAGGAAAACGAAATTATCAGGTAAGTAATTTCTCCATTTCCTAGCGTGTAGCAGATGGACTCAGGACCAATGGGATGTATAAAAGCTACTCCCAAACTGGGTGGGAGGCTGCCCGTGACCCACTTAGTACTGCCCTTGCAAATGCCATGTCCTTCCGAGCCTGAACATCCAGACGATAGAATCTGGAGAAGGTATGGATGGAGGACCATGTCTCCGCCCTGCAGACCTCGGCGGGTGACAGCATTCTAGTTTCTGCCCAGGATACTGACTGGGCTGTGGTAGAATGGGCCTTGACCTGTAGCGGCGGTGGCTTGCCTGCTTCTAAATAGGCTGCCTTGATAACTTCCCTGATCCAGCGGGCTATGGTTGCCTGCGAGGCGCTTCCTCTTGTTTCTTTCCGCTGTGAAGGATGAAAAGGTGGTCTGTTTTTCGTATGGGTTCCGACATTTCTAGGTATCTGGATAGGAGTCTGCCAATGTTGAGGTGGCGTAGACTATGGGCTTCTTCTGAATTCTTCATCCGGCGCTGGTAGCGAGATGGTCTGGTTAAGGTGGAAGTGTGAGACCACTTTGGGGAGGAAGGAGGGAACCGTGCATAGTTGGATGGATCCCAGGGTGAGCCTGAGGAACGGCTCACAGCAGGACAGTGCTTGTAGTTCTGAGATGCGGCGGGCTGAACAGATTGCCAGCAAAAACACCGTCTTTAAAGTTAACAGGCAGAGGGACAGGCCTCGGAGGGGTCTGAAGGCGGTTCCCGCTAGGAAATCCAAGATAAGATAGAAATTCCACAGAGGTACCGGCCACTTTAGAGGTGGGCAAATGTGTTTGACTCCTTTCAGGAAGCGTGACACATCCAGGTGAGAAGCTATGCTGTCGCCCTCACTCTTGGAGCCGTAGCATGACAATGAGGCCACCTGTACTTTGATGGAGTTGAGGGACAGTCCCTTCTGTAGTCCGTTCTGTAAGAATTCCAGGATCACGGTAACTTTAAGTGAGTGTGGCTTGATGTTGTGGTCTTCGCACCAGGCTTCAAATACTCTCCAAATCCTTATGTACATCAATGATGTGGAGAACTTGCATGCTCGGAGAAGGGTGTCGATTACAGCCCCCGAGTATCCGCTCTTTCTCAGGCGGGCCCTCTCAATGGTCAGACCGTAAGAGAGAATTGAGCTGGGTCCTTGTGGAGGATCGGACCTTGTTCTAGCAGATCCCTGTGTGGAGGCAGGGGTAGGGGGTTCCCTGCCAGCAGTCTTCTCATGTCTGCATACCACGGTCTTCTTGGACAATCCAGAGCCACCATAAGAACTAATCCCCTGTGAAGCTGTATCTTGTGAATGATTGCGCCCAATAAGGGCCAGGGCGGGAAGGCGTATAGTAGGGTCCCCGGTGGCCAGGTCTGTACCAGGGCATCGATCCCTTGGGACTGCGGTTCCCGCCTGCGGCTGAAGTATCTGGTTACTTGGGTGTTGGATCTGTTTGCCAGAAGGTCCAAGTCCGGTGTCCCCCACCAATTCACTATCATTTGGAAGGCTGCGGACGACAGTCTCCATTCTCCTGGGTCTAGACTTTCCCTGCTGAGGTAGTCCGCCGTGATGTTGTCTTTCACGGCGATGTATACGGCAGAGATCTCCTGGAGGTTTGCTTCCCCCCACTCCATCAGGGTGTCTATTTCTAGGGACACCTGTTGTCTTCTGGTTCCCACCTGTTGGTTGATGTAGGCCACTGTTGTGGCCTTGTCCAACATTACTCTGAACATCTTGTCTTGAAATCTGTGAGCGAACCGCAGACAGGCTAGTCTGACTGCCCGCGCTTCTAGGCGATTGATGTTCCATCTCACCTCTTCTGTGTTCCACTGCCCTTGGGCGGATAACTCCTCGCAGTGTGCTCCTCATCCTCGTAAACTGGCATCTGTGGTGAGTAGGGTTCAGGTTGGGGAGGATAGTCTTGATCCACGGCTCATGTGGCTGGCCTGCAGCCACCACCTTAGCTGGGTCCAGACTCTGCCTAGGAGTGATAGACGTACGGTGTAGTTCTGGGACCGTGGGCTCCACCATGATAGAAGTGAGCGCTGTAGGGGCCTCATATGGGCTCGCGCCCATGGCACAACTTCCAGTGTGGATGCCATCAGCCCGAGGACTTGCAGGTAATCCCATGCTGTGGGACAAGGGTCGTTCAGCAAGGTTTGCAACCAGTTACACAGTTTTGATCTCCTTGTGGGGGTCAAGCTGACATCTTCTTTGGTGTTGAATCAGACTCCTAGGTATTCCAAGGACTGTGAGGGCTGTAGGAAACTTTTGTTTGTGTTGACCACCCATCCTAGGCTCTCCAGTAGAGTTATGACTCTGCTGGTTGCTTTCATCTGGTGACTTTGCCCTGATCAGCCAATCGTCTAGGTAAGGGTGAACGAGGATTCCTTCCTTCCTCAATGTTGCTGCCACCACTACTATTACCTTGGTGAACGTCCGGGGTGCTGTGGCTAACCCGAAGGGTAGTGCCCGGAACTGGTAGTGACGATCCAGGACTTTGAAGCGTAAGTAGCGCTGGTGTCCCTGATGAATTGGGATGTGTAGGTAGGCCTCCGAAAGATCCAGGGATGTGAGAAACTCTCCCGGCTGTATCGCCCTTATTATGGATTTCCGTGCGGAAGCGGAGAATCCTCAGGTTGACTGACTTGAGGTCCAAGATGGGCCTGAATGTTCCCTCTTTCTTGGGAACCATAAAATAAATGGAATAATGACCAGTATTTATTTCCTGAGGAGGTACTGGGGTTATGTTATTTTTGAACTAGTTTACCCTGTTCCAAGGTCCGTAACCTTGTTCTATGTAATGCCTCTAGGCGAAATTTATGTTCTGTTTCAATGTAAACCAATGTGATCTGTATTTCATACAGGAACACCGGTATAAAAAAAAAAATCTAAAAATAAATAAATAAATAAATGGCCTTGATGGCCAGTAGTATGGTCAGTGTAACTTCCACTGCCGTTCTCTTGGAGTGGTCGTGGCAGGAGGACTCCACAAACTTGTCCGGAGGGGTTCGTAGGAAATTCAGGTAGTACCCCTCTCGAATGTTGGCTAGGACCCACTTGTCCGAATTTATCTTGACCCATCTGCGGTAGAATAGGGCTAGTCTGCCCCCTATGGCTTCTTCCTTTGGATGGGTCGGCTGAATCTCATTGGGGGGTGCGGCTGGGGCCTGTACCCGAGCTGGTTCTCCTCTTGTTGTGCTTGTTCCGAAAGGACTGGCTCCTGCCCGTAGGGTGGGGTGCTTGATAGTTGCTCCTGTAAGGATTGAAGCACTGTGAACTCCTGCCCCTAGAGGACCTGGGGAAGGGTTGCTGGCTTCTCTTCGACTTTTCTTCCGGCAGGCGCAGCAATGGGGACTCGCCCCATTTGTCAGCAAGTTTCTCTAGTTCGCTGCCGAATAGGAGGGATCCTTTGAAGGGCATCCTTGTGAGGCGTGTCTTGGAAGATGCGTCGGCCGACCAGCTTCGGAGCCAGAGTTGCCTCCTGGCCGCTTCCACAGATGACACTCCTCTGGCCGCTCTGCGCACTAGGTTGAAGGCAGCGTCCACGAGGAATGATACTGCTTGTTCCATGTCTTCTACCGGGGTGTTGTTCCTGGTTTGGGATAAGCAGGCAAGTGTCACCATGGTGCAGCAGGCCGCAATTTGTAGAGACATAGCGGCTATGTCAAATGGCTGTTTGAGGATGGATTCCAGACGCCGGTCATGTGCATCCTTGAGCGATACTCCTCCCTCTACTGCGATAGTGGTGCGCTTAGAGACTGCGCAGACCATGGCATCAACTCTTGGACATGCAAGAAGATCTTTGGTTGCCAGGTCCAGGGGGTACATGGCTGCCAAAGCTCGCCCCCCTTTGAATGTGGATTCTGGAGCATTCCATTCCAGGTCAATCAGCTGTCGTGCCACTTGTAACAGAGGGAAATGGCGAGAGGTCTGGCGAAGACCTTCCAGCAGGGGGTTCAGCTTAGGTTCCCCCAAAGTACCCGGGCCCGGGATGGCGAGCTCCATCAGGCATTGGGTGACCAGGTCTGAGAGCTCGTCCTTTGTGAAGAAGCGTCTCATGGTTCGGTGAGGCTCTGTTCCCGGGGGGGAGTTCCCCCTCTTCTAGGGGCTCGGCTTCCTCTTCAGAGATATCCATGTCCCCATATGTGGGGCTTCCGGGTAGTGAAAGCCTGTGCCTAGGTCTTGAAGGGCCTGGGGCATGAGGGTCTTCCGATGGAGCATGTGGTTGAACAGCCAGAGGTTCAGTTCGTATTTGAACAAAGGCATGAATCCCTGTGAAGAACTCCACCCATGAGATCCAAGCTGGATCCAAGCTGAGGGGGTGCTGGTTCCCTGGGGGTCCCTGTCTGTGGGGGGGACCCGCTGGGATCTGCTAGGTTCGAGGTACCCCCGGAGGAGCTAGTACTCGGCCCTGGGTGGGACTGGCCCTGACCTGGATCTCCCAGGGCCTCCTCACACTGAGTGCACAGGGCATCGGCCTCCTTGCTTTGTGCGGCTCTGATGTGGCATGCTGGGCAGAGGCCTTGAGCCTTTATCCCTGTTTCTGGTGGTGCCATGTCTGTCGGCGCATAAACTCTTATGCACTCTGATACGCTTAAGATGAGCGTGTGAGTTGTGCGTGCAGCTGTGCGTCCAGCCGCAGATATGAGCGCAGCTCTGTGTGTGCAACTTATGCGCACAAGGATTTATGTGCGTGTAAGTCTATGCGCACATGTGCTTTGTGCGCCTAGCTCGGTTTGTGCGCTTGGGCCAGATGGCGAACGGCGCTGCGAATAGGGCCAAGATGGCGATGGCGAGCACGCGGGCAATATGGCGACCCCCTCGGAGGGTCTCCATTTGGGTAGACCCTTGGAAATAGCCGGGACCTGTCCCTGCTAGGGCGGATCAACCTGGTGGCACCGGTCCCGGCCGGCGACCTATGCTCCTCCTCAATCCTCGGAGACCAGATTGTCTTCGGCGCTTCCTGGTTTCATTGCGGGTGGTCTCCGGCTGCGGGGGGAGAGGCAAGAAACCTTCACCGCCACGCTCGAGGGTGCACCCGCTGCCTCTCAGCTGCGCCTGAGGATCGGGGGCTAGGTCCTCGCCGCGATTCGTCCGCTGAACCGAGGCTTACCTCTGAGGGACCACGGAAATCACCTCTGGAATCTCAACTGGGGGAGGGACCCGAGGGTATCACCGCAGGAGAGCGGGGCTTGTCTTCAGGTAGGTTTCTCCTATAAATTTGGTTTCTTCTTTGAATTTGGTTCTAACGCTGCGAGAGTGTGCAGAAGTCCCTAACTGCTATGGAGACAGAAAAATACTGAAGAGCTGCACTTCCTGCAGGGGTATATGTACTAGGTGCTGATGTCAGATTGAAATCTGATCCATCTCCAAATGATAGCAGGAGTACACTATACCCATTGGTCCTTGAGTCCATCTGCTACATGCTAGGAAATCTAATGTTTTTGTAAATAAATACAGACATGGAACTACACCAGCCGAGTATTCCCTGTGGACAAGTAGGACTTTATCAGACGCACAAGTGGGTAATGCAGTCCGATGGCGCTGACCACGAGGGTGCAATCACAGAGCTCAGAAAGATGTGCAGGGGGTTCCTGCTGAGTTGCTCCAATGCACAATTCCATTGCTCTCTCTATCTATATTTGTATTCAATATCTTTTAGTTTTTATTGATCTAACATCTCTTATTTTGCTCTCCTTTTCGAGTCTCTTAAATACAAATTAGAAATTAGTAAGAGAGGTAGTTAGCTTCTTCTTCCTTGTATGCTTCACAAGTCCCACTAAAAGGTCTCACCTGCAACTACTTTGTTGACCCTTAATTTTATGTATCCAAGTGGACTAACGTGGCAACCACAAATCTTTGCTCCTCATGGAAATATAGAAACATCT
Organism: Rhinatrema bivittatum; assembly: GCF_901001135.1. Lineage (NCBI taxonomy): Eukaryota > Metazoa > Chordata > Amphibia > Gymnophiona > Rhinatrematidae > Rhinatrema > Rhinatrema bivittatum. The sequence continues at coordinate 824,920,308 of NC_042615.1, forward strand.
GCTCAGTCTTTAGCTTTATAATTTCCATCCCTTAGAGAACCCTTGTATTTATCCAATGCTTTCTTAAATTCAGATACTATTTTTATATCTACAGACTCCACTGGGAGGCCGTTTCATGCATTCACCACCCTCTCTGTAAAGGAATATTTCCAATGATTACTCCAGAGTCTATCCCTTTCACCCTCATCCCATGAACCCTCCTCTCCTGTGCATGGAAAACTTAGAGATATTTAAATTTCTTCATCTTAGCTGCCAGACCCTAGACCATTCCTCAAACTAAACTAGATCCCTCCTCATGTTTTCCACACCCTCTTGGCTGCCCACCCTGTTGCAGATTTTGGTATCAATCAAAAAGACAAACCTTTCCTGACAATCCTTCTGCTATGTCGCTCACAAAAATGTTGAAAAGAGCCAATCGAAGGACCGATCCCTGAGGCACACCACTAGTAACAACCCCCTCTTCGGCGCAGGCACTATCACCCCGTGGCCAGGGCCTACCTCAATGGACCTGCCAAGACAGACCTCCACGAGCCGGCCTGCATCTCACCACCCCTGGATGGAAGCTCCGCCCACCCAATCGCGTCGCTAACGTTATGTAAAAAGCCCTTAAAAGTGTGAAGACAGAAACAGGCGTCTCGCGCCTAAGGAGCGCAACAAAAGGGCCTGCCCCTTATTGCACGCCTTTGAGCAGCCCCGTAGTACAGCCCCTAACAGACCCAATAAAGATATTAACCCACAACAGAACGATGTTGACAACGTGAAACTCAGCCGGACCAACACTCTACGCAGAAAAAAAAAAAGCCCCCAGTTCACAAGAAGGCGACAACAGCTAAACCCACCCAAAAAACCCCTCCTTTAATTTACCCCTGACCTCACAAAAGTCACACAATATGTCCCCACTATCACATCATAAATCATCCTCATCTACCAACCACCATTACCCTGATAGAATTAGGCATTTGTTATACATCCCAACCAGAGACACACTGAAAAACTTACTTTCCTCATCTTCCTGCTTATTAACGCCCAATCTCTAACAAAAAAATTCATGCTGATCTCTGACTTATTACATGACCACAAACCAGACTTCTTAGCGATTACTGAAACCTGGCTTAAGAAAACAAACTTAGTAATAACTAACCAAATAACCAACAACCAATATGATCTCTTCTCAATTCCCAGAACACAAAGACGAGGAGGAGGTTTAATGCTAATTATAAAAAAGAAATTTGCAATGAAATTAATACCACCCCAATATGAAATAGCCCTCTTCGATTCATCTGACCTACAAATCTGTCTTGTGTACTACCCACCAGGAATACTAGAAAATAATATCTCCCCAGTAATATAATTTTTCACCACAAATATCAATCATAAGAAAGCCACTATAATTCTTGGAGACTTCAATCTCCACACTGATGCAACATAATTATCACATTTATGCCAAACACACAGACATCCTGTCTGCTCTGAACTTTTCCCTAGCAGTAAAAGAACCAACCCATAAAGCCGGTCACTCACTAGACCTCGTCTTCTCCAATAACAGCTACCTATACAACACGTCAGTTGTCTGCGCTCCAGTTCCCTGGTCTGACCACTACCTCCTATCCTGCCAAACTGGATTCCTCTCTAAAAGCGAGATAAACAAAAACAACTCCACCACATTCAAATACTGACCTCCTTTCCCAATTGAGGTACTACAACAAGAACTCGAAAAACAGCTTCCCAATATAGACCTCTCAAACAGTAACATCGCCACCCACTCATGGATAAAAATAACTTCTGATGTCGCTAACTCCACAAACCCAGAAAAAACCAAGGGCAAAAATTCCAACCGAATTAACTCCAACCCCTGGTATGATAAACAACTGAAAGATACCAAACTCACCCTAAGACAAAAAGAAAAAGAATGGCGTAAAAAAAAGTGTCAGGTTACTCTAACCAACTACCACATCTACCTAGCATACTATAAAAACAGTAAATAAGACCAAGTGAGAATACTACAACAAAAAAATTCAAAAATTCTCCCACATCCCCAAAACGCTTTTTGATATAGTGAACAAACTAATCATGGATATGAACCCAACCTCTTCCTGCTCTAACTCTAACTTGTGCCAAGACCTAGCCAACTTCTTCAAACAAAAAATCAGCAAAATAGCAGAGAACTTAAACTTCATACCGCAAAATAACTACTCAGCCTTCAACAAAGAAACTACACCTTGGTCCACCTTTGAACATATCTCATGCACCAATGTGATGAGTCTAATTAAAACATTAAAACCCGCCAACCACGATCTAGACAAAATACCTACTCACACTCAAAGAAATTGATCAATTCATTTCTCCAATAATAGCATCGATCATCAACAAATCCCTGGAAGAAGGAACACTACCTGACATTCTAAAACTTGCCATAATTAAACCTATACTAAAAAAAAAGAACTTTGATCCCTCTGAACTTAGTAACTACCGTCCGATCTCCAGTCTATCATTTCTTGTCAAATTAATCGAAAAAGCAGTCCTCAAACAACTGAATCAACATTTAGAAAAGAACGACATCATCTACCCAACATAACAGTCCCCGAAAATATTTCAGTACAGAGACCCTCCTTCTTGCCCTATCTGACACCATTTTAAGGGGCTTTGACAAAGGCCAAAGCTTCTTCCTGATCCTACTTGATCTCTCTGTAGCCTTCGACACGGTTGACCACAAAAGCTTAATCAGGACTCACAGATATAACACTGAACTGGTTCGCTTACTTCCTAAACAATAGATCCTATCAGGTCAACATCAACAACAAATCCGAATCATCCACACTTGATACAGGTGTTCCCCAAGGCTTGGCCTTGTCAGCCACCCTATTCAAAAGGCAAAGTGAGGGTTTTCCCCTCAGAACCTTTACCTTCATTACTTCAACTTGAGATAGACCGTTTTATGCAGCAGTTAGGAAAAGAGGGTTCTGGTGAGTCCTTTGGGAGCTCCTCGAAAGGAGAACAGGAGACTCCCCAGGATGAGATTTCCCTCAGTCCTGATTACAGACCGCCTCCACCTCAAAGCGATCCAGAAGGAGGTGCAGTAATTTTGCCCACTGATAAAGTGGTGCAAAATGTAACATCTGAGGAAGTTGTTCCGGGACAAAGCTCAGTGATGAATCCCACTGAGCCTGCCTCCATTGGAGGAGAAGAAACAGCTATATTGTCTACAGGTTTACATCTGAACTTCCCCCAAACTGAGAACCCTGTGGATAGACTTTCTTTAACAACTAGGCCAGAGACGGTCACATTAGGGGCTATTTGGGACCTGGTAAGTGGTTTGAATGCCACTGTAAATAGGTTGGAGGGGAAAATAGATTCGGTATCCTCTAATTTACAACAACAATTATATGGTACACAAAGACAAGTTACTGAAATGTCAACAAGAGTAGATGAAGTTGAAAATAATATAAGAACTGTGCAGTCTGTTAATAATTTAGTTGTAAAGGACCAGATTGCATGTTTAAAGCGTTTGGAAATCCTTGAAAATAATATGAGACAATTAAATGTAAGGATTGTAAATTTTCCTAAAATAGCGGGAGAAATCCCATTTACGTCCCTGAAAAGATTTTTCACTGAGGTTCTGGGATTTACAGAAAATAGTATTCCATCAATTAATTCTTGCTTTTTTGTAAAGAAAAGAACCTCAGATCCTGTTGTATCAATACCTAGTAATTTAACAAGTTTTTTAGAAAACTCTACCTTACAGGTAATAGAACGAAGTACATTGATTGTTTCTTTAATTACTACAGCTGATGTGAGTAATTTAATGAAAGTTTACTTTCAGAAATTTCCTGTTAATTATTGTGGTCAAGATGTAAAAATTTTCCCAGACCTGGCTCCCTCTACACGTATTAAAAGAAAAGAATTTCTGGCATTAAGATCAAGGGTAACTGCACTAGGGTTTTCCTATATGCTCAGATACCCTTGTCGATGTATAATTAAGCGGGGAAATGAAACTTTTATCTTCTCCCAATTAGAACATCTAACCCAATTTGTAGGGGCAAGAGAGCCAACTGCCTCTTCCCCAATAATACCCTGAAGTATCAGGCATTTTGTAATGAACTGCAATAACTGTACCATATGTAATAGAAATTAGTTTATCCTATTTCATCTCCTAAATAATGATTTCCATTGATCCCAGGTTTAAATTCCTTTAAATTATCACTAAAATAAGTTATACAAAAGAGTGGTTTTGCAACATTTGCTGTACGATTATGGTGTATATTTTTCAGTTAAAATTTTTTTCTTTGGAAATCTAAACAGTATTGTCAAATGTTGAAATAAGGACTGAAAAAATTTACTGTATATCTGTCGTAATGTATCATGACATGAAAATTGAGAAATAAAGAATTAAAAAAAAAACAAAAACAAAAAAAAACACCTAAAACCCCTCCTAAACCCACAAGACTTCAGAACAATTCTTCAAGTATTAATATTCACGAGTTTTGATTACTGCAACTCTCTTCTACTAGGCCTCCCCAAATCTACAATACGACCACTCCAAATTCTGCAGAATACAGCTGCAAGAAACCTAACTGGCCATAGAAAATCGGAACACATAGGGGTAGATTTTCAAACCGCACGAATTGGCGTACTTTTGCTTGCGCATCAGGCGCAAGCAAAAGTACGCGGGATTTTAGTAGATATGCGCGTAGCCGCGCGTATCCGCTAAAATCCTGGATCGGCGCGCGCAAGGCTATCGATTCCGTATAGCCGGCGCGCGCCGAGCCACGCAGCCTACCCCCGTTCCCTCCGAGGCCGCTCCGAAATCGGAGTGGCCTCGGAGGGAACTTTCTTTTGCCCTCCCCTCACCTTCCCCTCCCTTCCCCTACCTAACCCACCCGCCCGGCCCTGTCTAAACCCCCCCCCCCCTTACCTTTGTCAGGTGATTTACGCCTCCCGGAGGGAGACGTAAATCCCTGCGTGCCAGCGGGCCGCTTGCGCGCCGGGACACAACCTGGGGGCGGGTACGGAGGGTGCGGCCACGCCCCCGGACCGCCCTGGCCGTAACCACGCCCCCGGGCCCGCTCCCAAAACGCTGCCGACACGTCCCCAAAATGCCGCACCGACCGGGCCCGCCCCCGACACGCCCCGACACGCCCCCGACACGCCCCCTCGCCAAACCCCGGGACTTACACGAGTCCCGGGGCTCTGCACGCGCCGGTAGGCCTATGTAAAATAGGCGCACCGGCGCGCAGGGCCCTGCTCGCCTAAATCCGCCCGGATTTAGGAAGATTTAGGTGAGTAGGGCTCTTAAAATCCGCCCCATAACACCTGTACTAAAAGCCCTACACTGGCTACCCATTGAAAAAAGGATCGTTTTCAAAGTCCTATCCATATTACACAAATCAATCTATGGAAAAGAAATCGCCTGGCTGAACAATGCAATCCAAATATTAGGGATGTGCAGAGGGACGCCATACATTGCATTCAGGATATGTATTCATTGGGGGGCAGATACGTTGCATACGTCCATATGGCGCCCCGATACGGTTATACGTCTAGTCCTATTTGTTACCTGGCTAAAATTAAATTTACTACAACCGCCCCTCCTGACCCCCCAAGACTTACCAAAACTCCTTGGTGGTCCAGCAGGGGGTCCAGAAGCCATCCCCTGCACTCTCACACCCTCGGTACCAGTTTCAAAATGGCGCCGATATCCTTTGACCTACTATGTCACAGGGGCTACCGGTGCCATTGGTCAGCCTCTGTCACATGGCCATCGGCACCATCTTGTGCTTCTACCATGTGACAGGGACTGACCAATGGCACCGGTAGCCCCTGTGACATAGTAAGGGCAAGGCTATCGCGCCATTTTGATTCCTGGCACCCGACGGCACGAGTGCAGATCGCTCTCGGACCCCTGCTGGAGCCCCAGGGACTTTTGGCCAGCTTGGAGGGGCCTCCTGACCCCCACAAGACTTGCCAAAAGTCCAGCAGGGGTCAGGGAGCGACCTCTTGCACTCGGGCCGTATTGCCAGTATTCAAAATGGCGCCAGCACTAGCCTTTGCCCTCACTATGTCACAGGGACCAACCGTCGGCCCCTGTGACATAGTGAGGGCAAAGGCTAGAGCCGGCGTCATTTTGAGTACTGGCAGCCTCTAGCCTTTTCCCTCACTATGTCACAGGGGCCAACTATCGGCCCCTGTGACATAGTGAGGGCAAAGGCTAGCGCCGGTGCCATTTTGAGTACTGGTAGACACTAGCCTTTGCCCTCACTATGTCACTATGTCACAGGGCGCCATATGGACAAATGCAATGTATCTGCCCCCCAACGAATACAAATATAGATAGAAAGAGCAATGGAATTGTGCATTGCAGCAACTCAGCAGGAACCCCCTGCACATCTTTCTGAGCTCTGTGATTGCACCCTTGGGGTCAGCGCCATCGGACTGCATCACCCACTTGTGCATCTGATAAAGTTCTACTTGTCCACAGGGAATACTTGGCTGGTGTAGTTCCATGTCTGTATTTATTTACAGAAGCATTAGATTAACAGGCTGCATTTCACAGAAAACAATGAGTTGATACAGTTCTCATTTTCTGTGGTTAGCTGTGCGGTGGTTTCTGAGCAATCTTCCTAGGGAAAGATGTAAGAGTTTCCTTTTATTCTTGGGCCCCCAGTTCTACTGACTTGGCGGTATGCTACTACACTCCTCTACTCTACATGAAGAGCTAGATATTGAAAGAATAGACAGATATCTAAATTAAAAGAATAAACATATCCAGCTAACTTAGGGGTTTATTTTCAACTCGTATCGCACGCGATAAGGGCCGTTTCGCACTAGAAAAGTCCCTTATCGCATGCGATACAAGATGGGGCAGAGTCGTGGCGGCGTCAGTCCCGGAAGAGGAGGACTCGAGGTGTCACCGGGGCTGACGCCACGAAGACTGCCGACAGCGATAGGTAAGCTGCCATATCGCTGCCAGTTTCATGCCGAATAACTACACCTTTTATGGTGTAGTTATTCGGCGCGACGCTGGCAGCAAACATGCCGCAGAGGTGTGATCACTGCTGGCTAGTGCAGGACTGCCCCCCATTTCACCCCCCCACCCCCATTAGTGCAGGATTCACTATGCCTTGCGTCGCTAGTGAATCCAGCCCTTAGATGGGATATTCAGATATCAATTGGTTAAGTTTTAGACAACAAAGTTTAGATATGCTATTGAGAATGTCTAACTTAGGCCTTGATTTATCAAAATGTGATAATTTTCGCATCTGTTAGGAAAAGGGGTATATTTTATGCTAATACAGAGTTTTTCACAATTTTTGCTAATACCTATGGGAAGAGGTAAGTTACGGCAAATTGCAATAGTATTTTTGCACTTTGAGATAAGTGCCAGAATTGTGGTATTTTCTACATATAACCACTTGGGGGGGGGGGGGTGGAGGGGAGGGGGAGAGAGAGAGACTAGCCATAATATCCTGCCCCTAGATAGGTATTTATATCTCTATGGGAGGCCCACCTAGTAACTCAAGGTGAGGTTTAGGTATGAGTGTAGGGGGTTAGGGGCCACTTTACCGCATTTTGATAAATGACCCCCTTAGCCGGATAACTTATCCGGCTAAGGCTCAATATTGCTACTTAGCCGGATAACTTATCTGGCTAAATAGAATGGCCCCGTTTGTGCCTAAGTGTCACCCCCAAGTTATCTAATTAAGAACGTAGTTGGTTAAGTGCCTTAACAGGCTAAGAGGTGACTGCTGAATATTCAGTGGCCGCTACTTTGCTGGTTAATTGTGACTTAACTGGCTAAGTACCATTTGAATATTGGCCTCCCAGTAGACATCTCAAGTGTGTACACTTCTGAATAGTGGATTCAGATCGATACTTCAGAAGTGGAAATTTCAAATTGATATACTGCATGAATGTCACAGGAGAATTACTAAGGGGAGCTAGAAGTTGTTAACTTACTCCTTAGACAGTTAATATAGAAACGACGACGGCAGAAGAAGACCAAACGGCCCATCCAGTCTGCCCAGCAAGCTTCACACATTTTTTCTCTCATATCTGTTTCTTTTAGCTCTTGGTTCTATTTCCCTTCCTCCCCCACCATTAATGTAGAGAGCAGTGATGGAGCTGCATCCAAGTGAAATATCTAGCTTGATTAGTTAGGGGGTAGTAGGGGTAGTAACCGCCGCAATAAGCAAGCTACACCCATGCTTATTTGTTTTAACCCAGACTATGTTATACAGCCCTTATTGGTTGTTTTTCTTCTCCCCTGCCGTTGAAGCAGAGAGCTATGCTGGATATGCATCTAAAGTGAAGTATCAGGCACATTTGGTTTGGGGTAGTAACCGCCGTAACAAGCCAGCTACTCCCCGCTTTGTGAGTGTGAATCCTTTTTTCTTCTCCCCTGCCGTTGAAGCTATGCTGGGTATGCGTGAAGTATCAGTTTTTCTTCTCCCCTGCCGTTGGAGCAGAGAGCTATGCTGGATGTGCATCGAAAGTGAAGTATCAGGCACATTTGGTTTGGGGTAGTAACCGCCGTAACAAGCCAGCTACTCCCGGCTTTGTGAGTGCAAATCCTTTTTTCCACATTTCCTCTTGCTGTTGAAGCTTAGAGTGATGTTGGAGTCACAGTAACCATGTGTATGTTTATTGAATAAGGGTATTGTGTCCAGGCAGTAGCCATCATTCTGGCGAGTCACCCACTCTTCATTGGCGGCCTCTTGACTTTATGGATCCACAGTGTTTATCCCACGCCCCTTTGAAGTCCTTCACAGTTCTGGTCTTCACCACTTCCTCCGGAAGGGCATTCCAGGCATCCACCACCCTCTCCATGAAGAAATACTTCCTGACATTGGTTCTGAATCTTCCTCCCTGGAGCTTCAAATCGTGACCCCTGGTTCTGCTGATTTTTTTCTTATGGTAAAGGTTTGTCGTTGCCTTTGGATCATTAAAACCTTTCAAGTATCTGAAAGTTTGTATCATATCTCCTCTGCTCCTCCTTTCCTCCAGGGTGTACATATTTAGATTCTTCAATCTCTCCTCGTACGTCATCCAATGAAGATCCTCCACCTTCCTGGTCGCCCTTCTCTGTACCGCTTCCATCTTGTCTTTGTCTTTTTGTAGATACGGTCTCCAGAACTGAACACAGTACTCCAGGTGAGGCCTCACCAAGGACCTGTACAAGGGAATAATCACTTCCCTTTTCTTACTCGATATTCCTCTCTCTATGCAGCCCAGCATTCTTCTGGCTTTTGCTATCGCCTTGTCGCATTGTTTCGCAGACTTCATATCATTAGACACTATCACCCCAAGGTCCCTCTCCTGCTCCGTGCACATCAGCCTTTCCCCCCCCATCGAATACAGTTCATTCGGATTTCCACTCCCCATATGCATGACTTTGCACTTCTTGGCATTGAATCTCAGCTGCCATATCTTCGACCACTCTTCTAGTTTCCTTAGATCCCGTCTCATTCTCTCCACTCCTTCCGGCGTGTCCACTCTGTTGCAGATCTTAGTGTCATCCGCAAAAAGACAAACCTTACCTTCTATCCCGTCCGCAATGTCGCTCACAAAGATATTGAACAGGACCGGTCCCAACACCGATCCTTGCGGTACACCACTTAAAACCGCTCTCTCTTCAGAGAAGGTTCCATTTACCATCACACATTGTCTTCTGTCCGTCAACCAATTTGCAATCCAGGTCACCACCTCCGCACTCACTCCCAAGCTTCTCGTTTTATTGACCATTCTCCTGTGCGGAACCGTATCAAAAGCTTTGCTGAAATCCAAGTATATGATATCGAGTGCTCTTCCTCGATCCAATTCCTTGGTTACCCAGTCAAAAAAGTCAATCAGATTTGTTTGACAGGATCTTCCCCTGGTGAATCCATGTTGCCTCTGGTCCATCAATTCTCCAGACTGTAGATAGTTCACTATTCTCTCTTTCAGCAGTGACTCCATTACTTTTCCCACCACCGAAGTGAGGCTAACCGGTCTGTAGTTGCCAGCCTCCTCCCTGTTCCCACTCTTGTGAAGCGGGACCACCACCGCTCTTCTCCAATCACTCGGCACCACTCCCGTTTCAAGGGATCTATTGAACAGGTCACACAGCGGACCCGCCAGAACATCTCTGAGCTCCCTCAATATCCTTGGATGAATCCCATCAGGCCCCATGGCTTTGTCCACTTTCAGGTTCTTTAGCTCTTCCCACACATTTTCTACTGTAAAAGGATTTTCATCTATTCCATTTCCTTCCAGTTTCTTGTTGTGTAGAGATGGTCCTTCTCCAGGGTCTTCTTTAGTGAACACAGAGCTGAAGTATTCGTTTAATATTTCTGCCATTTCTTCGTCTCTCTCCACACATTGATCATTATCACCTTTAAATTTCACTATACCACTTTGGACCTTTCTCTTTTCGCTGATGTATCTGAAAAATGTTTTGTCACCATTTTTTATCTCCTTGGCAATCCTCTCTTCCGCTTGACTTTTTGCCAACTTGATTAATTTCTTTGTCTCCCTCAGTTGAATCAAATATTCTTCTTTGTGTTCCTCCCTTTGGGATCTATTATATTTCTTGAATGCTGTTCTTTTAGCTTTAATTTTGTCAGTTAGACTTGGGAAAATAAGCACTTAACCCTGGGAAAGAGAAACAAGAAATAGATCAGCTATTGGAGATCTGCCGGGAGCTTGTGGCCTGTCCTGGCCACTGTCAGATACCGGATGCTGTGCTTGATGACCCTTGGTCAAACCCAGCATGCACTTGTTATGTTCTTATATTCTAACGTAAGGTAGCACATTATGAGTTATTATGTTACCGTAAAGTCTTGGCACCTGTTTAATGATAAATTTTATTATAGTTTCCAATATTATTATTTGTGCCTTATTGTAAACCGTTATGATGGTACCTAACTTAGTGAAGGTATAGAAAAGTTGTTAAATAAATAAATAAATAAATAAATAAATAAATAAATAAAGAAACTAAGTAGACACTTCTAATTCCCACGAATAAAAAGCTCCATCCTAAAAAAACAGATATAGTGTTAGAAGAGAAAAACTCAAGAATAGCATTAGTGATAGATATGTTGGACCTAAGCAACATTTCTGTTCTATGTATGGAAGAGACAGATCACCAAGTACCAAGAGAATGTCACAGAAAGATCCAGAAGTACTCCCAACTGTATTGGGCCCCACCAGTCTGACTAGCAAGAACTTCAAATGGCACCTTGATGTCCAATCCCTGCAGTGCATGTTTCCTCCAGAAACAAGGATATTGATTTACAATTACCGAAGGGAAAGAGAGTGAAGTATGTAATAAAATTTTCAAATTGTCCCAAAATATTTTGTATATGCAAATCTGGAAAGTGGATTGATCACTTACCTTCACTGGAATCATTCAGTACCACCAGACTAAGGGAAGTCAGTGAGAGGTACAAGGTGAGGATCTTCATTGTGAGCTGAAACCTCATCTCCTCAACAGCTACTGCTGTGAATAATTAGATTTACTAAGGAATATTCTTAATATGTTTGTGCTATAATTTTCAGGAAATGCTTTAACATTCTGACATGTGGTAATGGAAAGACTTGCTGATGAAAGCTTTATTTTTTATCTTTATGGTAGTTATTTCACTGGTACGATAAGATTAACTTTTCTTGATTTCCATCAGATTGCCTTGTGATATGATTTGAGGCACGCAGCTTCAGTTGTAGCAACTATAGAAACATAGAACATAGAAACCTAGAAATAACGGCAGAAAAGGACCAAATGGTCCATCCATTCTGCCCACTAAGGGGCAGATTTTAGAAGGGTTACGTGCGTAAGTTACGCACGTAACCCTTAAAAAAACACCCTGCGCGCAACGAGCCTATTTTACATAGGCTCGGTGGCACGCGCAAGCCTCGGGACGCGCGTATGTCCCGGGCTTGCACCGCCACCAAGCCTCCAAGGCTTGGTAGCGGCCTTGGAGGGAATGGGGAAAGCCATCGGGCCTCCCCTAGGGCTCGGCGCGCGCAAGGTACAAGGTACAAGGCGCGCGCCGACCCCGGATTTTATAACATGCACCACCACCTCCTCCAGAAGGACATTCCAGGCATCCACTATCCTCTCCGTGAAGAAATATTTTCTAACATTGGTTCTGAGGCGTCATCCTTGTGTTGCACCCGTCGGTGGCAGACAGCTGCGCCCTCTGTTGCTTAGTGCTTACCTCTCTTTTGGCTAAGACAACTCTTATCAGAAGGACATCTGCCTCCGCTTCTCCACGCCGAACCCTCTGGCATCCTCGGTCTGGCTTAGGTGATTGTGTTCACCATCTTTCCCCAGGAATTACCTAGGGCATGCGTGTGCTCAGCCCCGTCTTTTACGTGCGTCATGGCGGGAACCTCAGGGGCATATCCACTGCATGATGTCACTAACCCCAGACATTTAAACCCATTTCACAAACCCTGCACAGAGTTAGCAAGGAATCCTCCATGCTGATCTTTCTTTCCTACCAGACACCATCGCTCTGTGTATCCTCGCTCCGGAACGACTTAGGTACCCACTCCTTGGGGGCCTTGCCTCGCTCCTCCATACCCTTTGGGGAAACTCGCTACCAACAAGTTTAACCTCCCCCTTCTTGCTACGAGACCTTCTCCCGCTTCACGGTGGCTAGGGTTCAGTGTTTAGATGTTTCAAAATTAGGATGTTTCTAATAGGAACATCTCTTTCACAAGTGGGGGTGATTAGGATGAATACCCTCCTTTCATTCAGGGCACCTGACCAGGACTACTTGGGGATTTCTCCCACCTGAACTCGTCCCTCGGAGATAGAGCTAAATGGCAGGGTCAATAAGAGATTGTAAATGAGGAAATACCTTTCAGATTTTTTCTTTTATTTATATGAAGTTAAATAAATTTGTTGTGATAACAATGCTATATTCTTATGCAAGTTATTCAATATCAATAGAAAAAATGTTTCAACATATAATACGCATCTGACTCAAAAAACAACCCGGTAGTAAAAAACGAAGCATATCTCTAATATTTATGTCAGTCTGTATGTTCTGTATTTTAACAGAGCTAATTGTTACTGTTTTACTAAGTTCAAATAAAAGGTCATTCAATTCCCTGAGTCTTCTTCTTCTTCTTTTCCTTCTTTATACATGAATGAACAATTTCCATATAAAGCCTTGCGTATCACTCTCTTTCTCTCAATTACATTTAGGCACATGCAGTTTCTCATATCGGTTCCTTTTAAACATTAATATGAATTTCTGTAGATAACGTTTTATATGCCATAAGTTTCCTTTAAGTAATTATTTACCTCATTTGCATTACAGTCATGCTGGCACAGTTTGGCTATTAAATGGCTTTTCATCAATCTGACTGCCAGTAAGTGTCCAGCACTGATCGAGTACACACTTGACAACATAGCGTTCTATTCTTCTTCAGCATATATTTAATTCAAACACAATATATCCTATTCAATGCTGTGCAAACACGTGATACAGCCGTTTTCTTTTTTAAACTACCATATCTTGTCAGGAACCCCACACATTACCATACATTCTCTCATTCTCTCTCTTTAATGTAATTGTTCTTTCATTTATATTTGAATGCATGTTTACTTTTCACTAGGCCTTAAATACAGAGAACTATCACAGCACCTCTGTACTCTTAGATTTATAACTCTCAACTGATGCCTCAGATCTGCTGAAATTCTAAACTGTCCTTTAGCTATCACTGACCATTTCACTCGTAAGCAGGGAAGCCAAATGCACGTTAGCCCTGGTTCGGCTATAGAATTTTCCTATACACCCCCTCTCGGAGTTACGGGTGCCCTGCTGATGTCACCACTGACATCAGCACAGAGGCCTAGACATTTTATTTCTCTATCAGGGGCCTTCACAGCTCTGCTGTCAATTTTTATTTATTTTTTTTATAAACAAGGGGGCAGTGGCAGTCAGCCTCCGAGACAAACATCAGGGACCCACCCACTCCCCACAGTCAGCACAAGGGCAAAGAGTGCCCCGCTTCAGGCCCAGGTAATTATTAATTTTAATTATTCTATTATTATTTATTTATGTTTTTAATACCTACATTACATAAGGATGCTCACGGCACCCGCTCCTCGGGGGCCTTGCCTCGCTCCTGTATTACCTTTTGGGGTAACTCGCTACCAACAAGGACGCTCATTGCATCTCGCTCCTGTATTACCCTTCAGGGTTGCCTCCATCTACAAGGACACTTAAGCTACCCGCTCCTTGGGGACCTTCCCACATCCCAAACCCTCGCTCCTTGGGGGTTCCCTTCTGCTTCATCTACCAGCTTCAGAGTGAGTACTACTGCTGCTATTATGGCTCTGCCTTGTCTCACCCCTTTCATAGTAGATTCTCGGCCTACCCTGCTCACGGACCACTACCGGATCTACTCCTGTGGCACTTCCATCTGTGCCAGGTTCTTGGCCTACCCCGCTTCGCGGACCACTACCGGACCCATCTCCTTCTCAGGACCTGATGAGAATGTACTCCTACGCATCTTACTCTGCACTCCCTGATGGAGCCTTATCATCTCAGTTACTCTCTCCTGGCTGGGATCATCACCCATTCCTCGGGTCTCCAACTACATTGCAGTACAATAAAGTATACCTTTCTCTGTGCATCACTGCCAAGAACTAGCCTATCACAGCGAGTCCCCACAGGGCTCTGCCCTGTGGGAGGTGCCATCTCTCACAGTGACCAAGGGCCCACGTCTCCATGTCCAAAATACAACAGATTGCTAACTCCATGGATCCGGCTCAGCTCTCAGCGTTTCAGGCCATTCCTGGCCTAGCCCAGCGGATTACACAGCAACAGACTTACCAAAAGTCCCTGGAGGTCCAGCGGGGGTCCGGGAGCAATCTCGTCGTTGGCTGCCAGTAATCAAAATGGCGCCGATAGCTTTTGCCCATACTATGTTACAGGGGCTACCGGTGCCATTGGTCAGCCCCTGTCACATGGTAGGAGCACAAGATGGCGCCGATGGCCATGTGACAGAGGCTGACCAATGGCACCGGTAGCCCCTGTGACATAGTAGGTCACAGGCTATCGGCGCCATTTTGATCGAGGCTGGTCAGACAGCCGGATAGCACGGAGGGAGGAATCCCTCGCAGGACCCCGCTGGACCACCAGGGATGTTAGTAAGTCTTGGGGAGGGATGGGGATGGGGGGTGGGGGGTTTGTATTATAGTTAATTTTAATGCTTGGGGTGATTTTTAATTTAAAAAAAAATAAAATGTGCCCCTCCCCCCCGTACAAACCCGAAAAACGGATTTTCCCCAAAGTTCGGGGAAAATCCATTTCAGGGTTTGGGGCCCCCGACCCACGACGAAATAGGCAATTTTGTTGAAATTGCTTAATTCGTGATAAACAATTGCACATCTCTATTGCTCAGTATGAAGTTTCTACGCTTGAAGCTACCCTCTGCCTGCTTTGCACCACAATCCGGCTTAGGCAATTGCGTTTGCCATCTTTCCCCGGGAATTACCCTCCTGTCGCAGCGCTACCGCCACTACCACCATCACCTTTGTAAAGGTCCACGGGGCGGTGGCCAGCCTGAAAGGCAGCACTTGAAACTGATAGTGCTATCCCAGAACCATGAATCTGAGAAACTTCTGGTGCTTCTGATGGAGGGGGATATGCAGATAAGCCTCGGTGAGATCCAAAGACATCAAACCTCTCCTCCCCATATTGCCGCAATTACATATAGAAACATAGAAATGACGGCAGAAGAAGACCAAACATCCCATCCAGTCTGCCCAGCAAGTTTTGCACTTTTTTTTTTCTCATACTTATCTGTTACTCTTGGATCTTAGTAACCTTTTGATTCTATTTCCCTTCCACCCCCACCATTAATGTAGAGAGCAGTGTTGGAACTACCTCTAAGTGAAATATCTAGCTTAGTTAGGGGTAGTAACCACCGCAATAAGCAAGCTATACCCATGCTTGTTTGTTTTCCCAGACTAAATAATTCAGACCTTGTTGGTTGTTGTCTGTATATAGATCTACTTTTCTTCATTCCCCCTGCCGTTGAAGCAGAGAGTTATGCTGGATATGCATTGAAAGTGAAGTATCTGACTTTCTCCCCTGCCGTTGAAGCAGAGAGCTATGCTGGATATGCATGATGTATCAGTCTTTCTCACCTGCCATTGAAGCAGAGAGCTATGCTAGATATGTGTGAAGTATCAGTCTTTCTCCCCTGCCATTGAAGCAGAGAGTTATGCTGGATATGCATTGAAAGTGAAGTATCTGACTTTCTCCCCTGCCGTTGAAGCAAAGAGCTATGCTGGATATGCATTGAAAGTGAAGTACCAGGCTTATTTGGTTTGGGGTAGTAACCGCCGTAACAAGCAAGCTACTGCCCGCTTTTTTTTTTGTGAATGCAAATCTTTTTCCATGTTTCCTCTTGCTGTTGAAGCTTAGAGCAATGTTGGAGTCGCATTAACCGTGTGTATGTTTATTGAATAAGGGTATTATCTCCAGGCAGTAGCCATCATTCCCGGGAGCACAACGTCTCCATCTGGAAACATGGTACCTTCATTCAAACTCTGGTTGACTTTCTTCAGGTCTAGGATAGGTCAGAATGTGCCTTCCTTCTTGGGCACCACAAAATAGATGCAATATCTGCCTTGTCCCTGTTCGGACACTGGCACCAGTAGAACCGCCTCCAGACTTAACAACTGCTGAAGCGTTTCCTAGATCTCTGCCCACTTACTTACAACGCGACTCCAGTAAGACCGACAACAGTGGTCAAGAAAATTCTAAGGTGTAGCCGTTTCTCACCACACTCTACACTCACCGGTCAGAAGTGATCTTGGTCCACGCCCTATAGAACCGGGCAGCCTGCCTCCGATTACCAGAGATGAGCATTGGACCTGCCAGATCTCATTGTAATGACTTATTGCCACCCGCACCCTGGGTGGATCCACCTCTAGATGACCTTGCAGCCCCTCGAAAGGACTGTTGCCTATGTGAGGACTGTCCTGGGGCCAAGGCTGCTGAGGGCCTCGCCTGACGAAAACGTCTGAACTCCCAAAAGCGAGGCCAAGAAGAGACAAGTTTCTGGCCAGACTTTCGATCCTCTGGCAGCCTATTGCCCTTTGTCTCTCCCAGTGACTTCATCAGTCGATCGAGGTCCTCACCAAACACCAGTTTCCCCTGAAAGGGCAGATTACAGAGCTGTGATTTTGATGACAGATCTGCTGACCAGTTGCGTAGCCACAAGTGTCGTGTGGACGCCACCACCGACACCACAACACAGGCCGTGGTTCTCACCAGGTCATACAAGGCATCTGTGCCATAGGCAACCCCTGCCTCCAGGCAGGCTGCCTGGACTGGGGAAAGAGGCCCGGAGGCAGACTGTACCTGCGGCTTCTGGATCCACCATAAATAGGCCTGATGCATTAGACTTGCACATAGCACCGCCCGCAGGCTGAGCCCCAGGACCTCAAAAGCTCGCTTGAGATGCACTTCCAACTTCTGATCCTGAACATCCTTCAGAGCGGAAGCTCCAGCCACCAGAATAGTGGTCTTCTTAGTGACTACCGAAACTGCTGCATCCACCTTCGGGACCTTGAGAACGTCCAGATGGTCCTGCAGAAGTGGATAAAGCTGGAACATCGCTCTGCCAACTCGCAGACCCGAGTCGGGGGAATCCCACTCTCGGTTGATCAATTTCTGGATTTTCTTCGGAATTTGGAAAGCACTGGGGGAACTCCATAGGCCATCCAGAACCGGATTAACCCCTTCAGCATCTGAATCCTTCAGGGTGAGCTTAATCCCCAGCTCCTTCAACATCTGAGGTATAAGCGGCCGAAGCTCCTCTCTCTTGAAAAGCCGTATCACCCGCGGATCATTGCCTTCAGCCTCTGAACCCTCCAAGGTCCCCTGTTCAGTTTTAGAGTCCCCTGGATCCAGAGGGGGACCCCCAATCAGGTCCCCATCTTGATCGGCCTTTGAGGAGACCTCATTCTCCTACTTAGACTCGTCCGAAACTTCTGAGTCCAATTCCAATTGCGCTAGCCGTCCCTCGGGAGGCAGAGTTTGCGGGCCCACGGAACCTTTAGGGGGACCTTCCCCCGCTTTGCCAAACCAATAAGGCCTTCCTTGACACCGCACTTACCTGCCTGCCTAGCCAGGAAGGCCTTGAGCAGTAAAAGTACGAATTCAGGCGAAAGCCCCCCTGGGGACCCCGAAGGGCGTTTGGGGCTGCAAGGGCCCGAAACATTCGGACCTTTTTCCCCAGCTCGAACCATGAGAGACAGGAGCGGCGGGGACCCCCCGGACACTCTGGGGAGAAGCCACCTTATCTGTTTCTGCGGCCATAGCCACTCCCTCCTATGATCCCAATGCCACCGCCGCGGTCCGCAAATGACTCCGTGGCTTTGCTTGCCTTTCAGACCCCCTCCCTCCCTGCAGCACACTCCGTGCAGAAGAGGAGGTCATTCAGGCCGACCAACGAGCTACCACAGGCCCTGCAGATATCTCTGAGCTGCTTGTCTCCCTTAACAAGCACCAAGAAATAAAGCAAGGCAAAATAAAAATCCAAACAGGCAATCCTATGCTTGCTGCGCTTTCCCGCAGCCCGGATTGCGAGGGGGAGGGGCACACCACATCGCAGCTGTCAAACCCTGAAGAGGGCGCACTGCCCCAAGAATTTCCCGCTGGTATGGTGAACAGGCCGCTGCCGTGACTGAAAACCGTGCAGCTCATTCGGGAGTACAGCCAGCCCCCACCGGAGTGAATCTGCCCCGACCCGGACCACCCTCCTCCGAATGATCCCCCGATCCGCCCACTTACTGACCGGCCTGCACCCGACGATCTCGCTGAGGATTTCAACCTGCTAGGCCGCACAGCCTGCCACACGCTTCTGCTGTTCCAAAAGCAGACAGCTGCCGGTGACTTTTTTTTATTACAACAAAGATTTAAAGGCCCAGACAGGAAAGCACAAAAATAAAAGTAAGGGTACTTCCCTGTCCTGGGCAGGCGGAGGGGCTTCAGGCCCACTGAGGGAACCAGACCACTGACTGTCAGAGGTCCCGGGGTCGCGGGCTGAAGCAGGCCAGGAGCATCCAGGCCAGGCTCAACCCAAGGGATGACCCTTCTGCAGGAACCTGTCACCTCGGGGAGAAATCTTCCACAAAATATCCAGTCAATCAGGACTGCAGGGTTAGCACCTCTACCATCTGCTGGAGGTGGAGAAATAGTGAGGGACTGCAGGTTGCACTCTCGTAAATGTGGCAGTACCCAAAGTTTTGTTCTCTACCTCCATCTGCTGGTAGGGATGAATAAAACCCGCTTGTCTGGACTGATCTGGGTATGTTCAGGAACTGACACTTTCCAGTGTGATACAGGGGTCACTCAAGGCTCAGCCCTCTATTCAATATTTACATGATCCCACTGAGTAAACTACTGAGAAATCTAGGAATAACTTTCTTCTTGTATGCTGGCAACATACAGTTTTACATCCCACTCTCTGGATCATTTCAAAATACAGTATCGATACTTTCAATCTATATGAAAGCAAAACAACAAGAACGTTTGCAACTTAAACTAGCATTAAACCCTAAAAAGACTGAAATCATTTGGCTAAGTAGAAACATTGATAGTTAAACCAGCTGCCCTAGACCTGGGCAATTTTCAAATTACTCCCTCAAATCAAGTACGGGATTTAGGTGTATAGCTAGATGAGATCCTTACTATTAAAATGCACATCAGTAAATTAAAGAATACAGGTTATGCCAAGCTGCATATATTTCATCAGTTGAAACTGTTATTAACTCTAGAGGATTTCCATATGGTATTGCAACCTCTAATCTTTTCAGATTTAGACAACTGTGACACCTTATTGCTCGGTCTTCCAGCATGTCTCTTAAAACCATTGCAATTATTACAAAATGCTGCAGCAAGACTCTTATTAGGATCTAGGAAATGTGATCATATTACACCCTCGCTGATTTCACTGCATTGATTACCAGTACAATCCTGAATCTATTATAAAGTATTAACGATCATATTCAATATCATTAATTTCAGTAACACCGGTTTGTTAGACATGACACTACAACCATACACACCTCAACGAATACTAAGATCTCAAAATAAAGGACTACTGAATATTCTCACAATACGGAGCACACATCTGACACAAATAAGAACATAAGAACATAAGAAAATGCCATACTGGGTCAGACCAAGGGTCCATCAAGCCCAGCATCCTGTTCCAACAGTGGCCAATCCAGGCCATAAGAACCTGGCAAGTACCCAAAAACTAAGTCTATTCCATGTAACCATTGCTAATGGCAGTGGCTATTCTCTACGTGAACTTAATAGCAGGCAATGGACTTCTCCTCAAAGAACTTATCCAATCCTTTTTTAAACACAGCTATACTAACTGCACTAACCACATCCTCTGGCAACAAATTCCAGAGTTTAATTGTGCGTTGAGTAAAAAAGAACTTTCTCCGATTAGTTTTAAATGTGCCCCATGCTAACTTCATGGAGTGCCCCCTAGTCTTTCTACTATCCGAAAGAGTAAATAACCGATTCACATCTACCCATTCTAGACCTCTCATGATTTTAAACACCTCTATCATATCCCCCCTCAGTCGTCTCTTCTCCAAGCTGAAAAGTCCTAACCTCTTTAGTCTTTCCTCATAAGGGAGCTGTTCCAATTCCCTTATCATTTTGGTAGCCCTTCTCTGTACCTTCTCCATTGCAATTATATCTTTTTTGAGATGCAGCGACCAGAATTGTATAGAGATGTGCATTCGTTTTTCATGAATTAGGCAATGTCAACGACATTGTCTAATTCATCATTGTTCGGCAATCGAAAAAAAAGAATCAAAATTCCACGAATTTTCGGGTTAAAGTTGTTTTTTGAATTACTGCGCACTAACTGATGTTAATACGCAGTAACACTGTATCAGTGCGCACTAGTGTTAATCTCTCTTTTGCCTTCTCTTCATTCCAAGTTGCATTTTATCCCTGTTTTATTGTAACTGCTACCTTATTCTTCTATCACATGTTAATGTTTTTAAGTTATTAAGTATTTATTCTGTTGTCACACCTTGTTATTTGTAAACCGGCATGATGCGACTTCCATCGCGAATGCCGGTATATAAGAAATTTAAATAAATAAATAAAATAAAATGACAGTGCGCATTGATATATGTTAGTGCGTGGTAATATAAATTGATAATAAATTGATACTTTTTTGTCAATTTAAGGATGAATATGTATTCATATTGGGTGTCTTCTTGTTATTTATTCGTTACCAAGGTTACCAACAGCCGAGGTGCTGTTTTTTACAGATTGTTTTATATGGGGGATGGGGAATGGGAATGGGGGATAGAGCTATTAGCTTGAAGTTCTAATCCTACTGTAGTGTGTCTGTGGATATTGTGATTATGTCATCAGTCATGTGACTAGAATTTGTTTGTTTATTCTTCTGTTATCAGGCACTGGCAGACGAAATGTTTTGAATTTGCCAATCCCTGTGCTGCAGTTTAGAAAGGGGATCGTTGTTGCATTATATATGCATTATTCATATGCATCATTTTTGAATTCGCCAATTAAATTAATAGGTTTATTTTCCCTCCTACTTTTAGTCACTAGCTATAATAGCTGTATAATAAGGGGTGCTCTGCTTGTGTGTTGCTTTTGTTTTGTGGGGTTGAGGAGAAAACATCAGCTCTTTATTCAGTCAGCTGCAGCTGTTGATTGATAGTTATAATATTATACAGTCTTTATTGTTATTAAGGGGTAGCTGGCTTACCTAGCTTAGCTAGTTCTGCACTAGCTGATAGTATCAGCCTGATACTAGCCAGCCAGTAGCCACAGTAGCCTATATAGCTAGCAGCCAGTATCACTAGCCAAAGTAGCCATAGCCACAACCAGTGAGCTTGCAAGCTAGTACTGCTACCTACTTTTTTCTGTTTCTAATTGAGTGAGCGCTTCGTTTGCAGCATTATCCTAGCCTAGGCACCAGCACTCCAGCAGCAGTGCTTATAAAGGACAAGGTAGGTGCTTTCTGTGCATTGCAGCAGTAGATTTATAATATATCATATGATATAATATTATATTTATTAATATTATATAGATGTATTAATGTGTTTAATCTACTAGATTTATTATAGCTAGCTTGGCTATTAGCCTAGTGTCACTGGCTAGTGGCTAGCTATTAAAGCCAGTGAGCCACTACTAGTATAGAATATCAATTCTACTACTAAACCTATAATTGGCCAATAGTCTGTCTAATATCCTATATTATGTATCTGCTCTGTGGTCTTGGGATATATATCTAAAAATACTTTCATCTTAACATGTTCTAGGAGCTGGATCTTTTTATATATATATATATATTAATATCCTTCCTGTCCTGTGAGTTTGATTCCAGCTCATGTCTCTGCTCTGAATGCTCTCAGGTGTATCATCCGGTTTCCATTCCTGGGGGTGGCGTGTCCCAGTTCAGTAATTTTTCCCTCTATGGTAGAAGACAAGTCTGCAGGGACTCTTGCTTTTTTCAGGGATTCATGTAATGTAAGTAATGTAATGTAATGTAATGTAAGTTCTTAAAGAAATATGTGGCTGGAAGTTGCAGACTTTCTCTGGATACCAACTATCTCTTTGATGCTTGTGCTTGGCTTGAGGCTTCTGCTCCTGTGTGTGAGATTTGGGGGTAAGACTTGAAGTGGGAGGGAGAAGTTATTTTAGTCCAAAGAACAGAATAGGCCTGAAAAGGATAGGAAAAAATAGGAATAGGATTGCAGTCTCACAACTGCAATAACCTCAATGCTTGGCTTGCATGTAGTATTAACAGAAAAGCCAGTAGCCTAGCCACTGCCAGGAGACTAATGTAATGAGTGAAGTATTGCAGCCTAGTTTCAGTCTGCTGCAGTTTGATGCTCTGGCCAATACATGGTATAAATAATATAATACTGCAATTGCAATATAATATATATACTATATCAAATTATCAATTGTCAGTGTCACTCACTGACTTTTAATAAATAATCACTCTATCCTTCTTTGTTCTGTGGTCTGGGGCTAGCCTATAGCAAATTAGCAATAGCTAGCTAATAGAGATGTGAATCGTGTCCTCGATCGTCTTAACGATCGATTTCGGCTGGAAGGGGGAGGGAATCGTATCGTCGCCGTTTGGGTTTTTAAAATATCGTTAAAATTGTTAAAATCGTGAACCGGCACACTAAAACACCCTAAAACCCACCCCGACCCTTTAAAATAAATCCCCCACCCTCCCGAACCCCCCCAAAATGCCTTAAATTACCTGGGGGTCCAGCGGGGGTCTGGAACGACCTCCTGCAATCGAATCGTGTTGTCTTCAGCCGGCGCCATTTTGCGCCGCCATTTAGCAAAATGGCGGCGCAAAAGATTATTGGCAAGCCTTGGGGGGGGTCAGAAGGGGGGCTCCTGACCCCCCCAAGGCTTGACAATAATCTCTGGGGGTCCAGCGGAGGTCTGGGAGCCATTTCGTTGTCGGCTGCCAGTAATCAAAATGGCGCCGATAGCCTTTGCCCATATTATGTCACAGAGGCTTTCGGCGCCATTGGTCAGCTCCAGTCACATGACAGGAGCACAAGATGGCGCCGATGGCCATGTGACAGGGGCTGACCAATGGCGCCGGTAGCCCCTGTGACATGGTGTTCAGAGGCTGCGCGTCACCATTTTAAAGAGCATGGCTGCAGAAACATGGGCACGGAGGAGGGCAAATGGATCCCGGGACCCCGCTGGACCACCAGGGATCTACTTTGTAAGTCTTGGGGAGGGATCGGGATGGGGGGTGGTGGTGAACTATAGTTAAGGTAAATGTTTGGGGTGGTTTGGGGTGGGTTTTAATTAAAAAAAAAAATGTGTGCCCCTCCCCCAGGCAAACCCGAAAACCGAAATTTCCCCGAAAGTCGGGGAAAATTCTTTTCGGGTTTCGGGCCTCCGAAAAAATCCCGAAGTAGGAAATTTCGGGCAATTTCCTACTTACATAAGAACATAAGAACATAAGAAATTGCCATGCTGGGTCAGACCAAGGGTCCATCAAGCCCAGCATCCTGTTTCCAACAGAGGCCAAACCAGGCCACAAGAACCTGGCAATTACCCAAACACCTAGAAGATCCCATGCTACTGATGCAATTAATAGCAGTGACTATTCCCTAAGTAAACTTGATTAATAGCCATTAATGGACTTCTCTTCCAAGAACTTATCCAAACCTTTTTTGAACCCAGCTACACTAACTGCACTAACCACATCCTCTGGCAACAAATTCCAGAGATTTATTGTGCGGGCGAACCACGAAACACATCTCTAGTTGCTAGTGCTAGTGCTAACGGAAAGAGCAGTCTGCCAGTCCCTAGGAAAGAACTGCAATTTTTTGAGAAGAAATAGGATGTAGAAGCGCAAGGAAATTTGTTGCAAGGGAAGGAATGAGCAAAATTTGAGGAAAAGGTGAAAATCTTAGATGAAAGAATGGTGCTACAGAAAGTCTTGGATGATGATGATGAATCAGATATTGAGGAGGAGGAGGAGGAGGAGGAGGATCAGGAGTTCTTGGCTAGTAAACATTCTGAGGAGGAGGAGGAGGAGAACACCAGCAATGACAATGTTAGACAGATTGCAAAACCACAAATGAGAATGACTAGTACTGCTACTAGTCAGATTGCAAAACAAACAACTACTGCCAGTGCCAGCAGTATTGCTGATACCCTGTCCCCTACACCATCTGAACATCCACACATGACTAAAACTACTACTACTACTACTACTTTTTCTACTACTAGTATGGAAATGACAACAAGTATCCAGCCTAGAGTAAGGAACAGTACAAGGACATCAAAGATTTGGAATCATTATCATGTTGTGGCTGACCAGAGATTTGGACATTGTATCCATTGTAAAAAGATGGTGAGCCGTGGAAGAATTATCGGACATCTTACTAACAGCAACATGAAATATCACCTTGAAAGAGAGCATAGAGCACTGTTGTTTGCAGAAGAAGCTGGTCCCACCGTGCTTGCCCAGGCTTCAAGTAAAGCAGCAGGGAAGCAGCCACAGAAGGAAAGTAGTACTAAAGAAGATACAGATTGTGTGCATCTGCAGAAGCAGCAGTCTTCTCCTCTTCCTCATCCCCAGCAGCAGCGGCAAGCTACCATGGAGCAGATGGGGTGGTGTCCTTCTGTAATGTCACAGAGCAGGAAGCAGGCAGTGTCCAAAGTGGGTACATGACATATTGCACTAATGATTGCTTTGGATGATCAGCCACTGCAGATTGTAGAAAATGAGGGATTTAAGCGGATGCTCCATTATTTTTCTCCTTACTACAAACTTCCTTCAAGAAGTACATTTAGCCGTCAGGTGCTTCATTCCCTATACAGAAAATGTTGTGCTGAAATGCAGATTGTGATGGCAAGGGCAAAGGGGAGGAGCATCCATCTCACCACTGATGTTTGGACTAGTATGAATGCAATGCATGTATTTTTGTCTCTAACAGCACATTGGTGGCAGCTGGATGAGGCATTAATACCTAGCACTAGCAGTGGCAGCAGTAGCACCAGCAGCTCCAAAAAGGTTTCACCAGGATACCATTGGGCTTTACTGCATGCTCAAGTGCTAGACAAGAGCCACACTTCAGAAAATATCTTACACGCAATTCAGGGGATGATGGAAAGATGGAATGGGCTCCTTAGAAGCAGTGATATGGAATGCTTAAATGGATATTTCATTACTGACAATGGTTCCAATATTATTAAGGCTCTGGCTGATGGTGGATTCAAGGGCATCCGATGCTTTGCACATACACTGCACCTGGTGGTGAGGGATGCTTTGGGGCTTAGTGGCAAGGAAGGTGGTACTAGTTGTAGTAGTCAACTCCTGAAGCGGTTGATTGAAAAGTGTCGCAAAATAGCTGGGCATTTCAACCGCAGTGTGAAAAGTGGGAAGCAACTCAGAAAGAGGCAAATAGCAGTTGGCGCACCTTTGCACAACCTTCTTCAGGATCTGCCTACCAGATGGAATTCCACCTATCTTATGTTGGAGAGGTTGTCTGAACAGCAGACACCTCTTCATTATTTGGCAATGGCAACTGAAATTGGATTGGAAAATCCTCTTGGATGTCAGGACTGGACAAACATTGCACAGATGGTGCATGTCCTCAAGTCATTCAAAGTATATACTGATGCATTGAGTTCAGCTACTGCCACTTTGGGTGGTGTCATCCCTGTAATAAACTATCTGGAGGAGGTATTAGAGGAATTTCTGCATCAGCCAGATTTCTCTAAGGAAGTGTTACTGCTTGTTAAATGCTTAAAAGAGCAAGTTGAAAAAAGATTGAAACCTCTCATGCAAAGGGATTGCTATATGTTAGCCACGATGTGTGACCCACGTGTGAAAGGCAGTATTGCTCTCAAGTGCAATGCTCTTATACACTGGAAAAAAAGTTGATTACAATGGTTGAAAACATAATGTCAAACAGGGTCTGTTCCACTGGTAATGATGAAAAAGAATTAGTATCATCCTCTCAGTCTCCATCCTGCTCAAGTACTAGTATGATCAGCTGCTCCCCTACCCCTTCCATGACACATCAAATTATTAGTCATTCCAAGTTTAATGAACTGGCTGCCATGTCACAAGCAATCGCATCAGCTGTTGACAGAAGAGTGACTACTGAGTCCTACCTGCAGGAGAATGTTTCAGAAGTGCATGTTAAGAGTTTTCTGTCTGAGCCAATTCAGAACATGGACTCAGATCCCTTGAGATATTAGGCACAGAAAGCTTCAATGTGGCCTGATCTTGCAATACTAGCACTGCACTTTCTTTCTTGCCTGCCAACCAGTGTGCAAAGTGAAAGAGAATGTTCAATGACAGGGAACATATTGAGTCCAACCGTGCACGTTTGTCTCCAGACTTAGTCGAGCAATTGGTTTTCATCAAAACAAACTTTCCACTGCTTGGGTATCCGGAGTTTCCCTGTGACTGTGAGGAGTGAGCCTCTTGTTGAGGCCCGAGATCCAAGGTCAAGGGCTGGAAGAGAGGCTTGGTTCTATGCAGCTGTGCTCCTCGCATTGCTCGCTGGGGCACCCGGCAGTGCCGCTACCACTACACTGCCGCTTCTGCCTCTTGTGGCCCCCAGGAGAAGCCAGTCCGGGAGTCACAAGACATGAACACTCTGTCCTGCTGTATCCCCGACACAGGCTTCTCACTCCCAGGCTCCTTTCCCCCAGTGTCCACCTCTGAGGCAGGCAAGTCCTCGCTGGGTTCCTCTGCCTCAGCGTCCATCTCCGATGGCATGATTGTGTGAATGAAGTATGAAAGAATTTCAGGCCAATGCAATATTAAATTGCACTTACAGTGCACAGAGAGGTTTATTTATTTATTTATTTAACAGTTTTATATACCGAAGTTCGTGTAAGAAAGTTACTAATTACTTCGGTTTACATTACAACAATAGATTGACAGTATATAGAATAATGTCTTACAATGAACAAGGTAAATAGAACTTGGAAAGATAAGTAGCTAGTGGCTGCCTACTAATTTGATATTATTATTAATAGCTACTACTAGTAGTAGCTAGCTATACCTGTTACTGTTATATCCCACTACTGTAACAATATATTGATTAAAACATATATAAAAACTCCCTTGAGTGTGTGTGTAGCTGTGCACTGGTAATGTATGCAGATTGCAGAATAGATACATTTTGATACCAACATTTTCCATGTGTTCTAGGAGTCCATTTAAAGCAGAGAATGTATTTTAATGCCTGTAATTCTGCCAGTCCCAGTATTGTTGTTCATAGCAATACTAAGGTAAAGTACTAACAGGCTACAGTAACTAACTAACTACTACTAGGACTAAGAAATCAGCATCATGTGGAACAAACAAAAGACCTTAAGAAATCCTAATAAAAAGAGAAAACTGAGCACCCAGCAGTTGTACATTTCTGAAGGATTTTTTTTCATGATTCTGCTTTCTTCTTACTCCTACTTTAGTATCACAAGCATTACATTTTCTGCTTTAAATGGTGTCTTGGTCATGCAGCAATTTTTGGCATCGACGTGTCTGTCGTTGCAGTAGCTTGAGTGCTGCACAGTGCACAGTGCACACTGCACAATATTGCATTGGCCAGGTTGAAAGATGTGTGAATGGGCAGTAGCCATGGTTGAAGCCTTGACGTTGGCGCTACTGCTCACAAGTGTACAACTTGTGCTAATTCAGCCAGACTGAATGTTTTATGGAAGTGTATGGCTGACTGAGTGCCATACTTACTAGAGATGTGAATCGGAACTGATATCGGATCCGATTCTGGTTCCGATTCACATCTCTAATACTTACTAGTACAAAAACACTGAAATTTGTTGGATTATAATACGACGTACATCCGTACATGTCTGCTTTCTGTACTTTAGTAGTACCATACTATTTAATTTTGGAATAATTAATTATTATTTGTTAAATAACTCAGAAATAATATATAAAAAAGAACAAACAAACATTTTCAATAATATATATAGTATATAATTTATTTTAACAAATTTAACTAAAATAAAAAATATATATATTTCTTTATTTTCTATTAAAAAAAAAAATCTGTGGAGGAGCCCAGGCCCAGGTGAAATATGATGCCTTGACTTCATGATGTTGCAGCAGGGTCAGACTCATGTGAAGAGGAGGATGCCGACCCCGGAGGAGCCTGCTCTGGAGCAGAGGGAACTGGCACCTCCTCCTCAGGAGGCATCTCGTGAGGAGGAGGAGAAGCCATTTCCCTCTGCTCCTGAGGGGCCTCCTCCAGGGCTGACAACCTCCTCTCCACATTGCTGACACTGTCCTGCACGTCTGTGACCTTCTGCTGCAACATCATGAAGTCGGCATCATATTTCGCCTGGAACTGCCGTACTTCCTGCAGGATCTCCTGCAGCTTTGAAAACTGTGCACAGCATTTACAGCTAGGAGGAGATCCTGGAGGAAGTACGGCAGTACTGGTGCTGGTGCTGGTGCTTGGCCGCTGGGCTGCCGCTGCCGGTTGTTCCTCTTGTCCTGTAAAGAAATGTAAAAAAAAAAAAAAAAATTCAACATGAGACACAGACACAGAGCTTAGCCTCCCCTACCCCCGCCCTTTCACCCCCTAACAACCTCTCCTTGAAAGTACCCGTGCTTTAATGTACCCCCCCTTTTCCCCCTACCCCCTCCGCTCCTTCCCCCTTTTCGCTCCCTCCCTCTCTACTCCCTTCCTTCTGCACCAGCATTTAACTGTAAATAAGTGCACTTGCCTCCTTTATACTGAAAATAAGTCTCATATGCTAAGTTCTTAAGTGCACATGCCTCCTTAACATTGTTTATAAGTTCACTTGCATATCTAATCCTAACTTGAATGCAAAATGTTGTAACTCTGCTCGTTGACTCTCTTCTCTTGTACTCTTCTATATTATCCAGTTAGCCCTCTTTCCTCATTCATTGTAATTTCCTTTCCTAGTTACTTGTAAACCAACATGATGTGTCCTACGAATGCCGGTATAAAAAAAAGTGTTAAATAAATAAATAGAACAATACATTACATACATAGTCATATATGGCAAATAAATAAGCAAATACTGGACGCGTGCGAGCAAGTTTATAAAATAATCTACCCCTTACTTAGTTTATTAACCTTGAGGGTTATAGGAAAATGAGGAGTCCATCACGGGGGAGAAGGAGGGAGGGGGAGAGTGGAGGGATATCAAATCAATCTACATAGATTAGAGATAGTACATAATTTGAAGGATTGGAAGGAGAAATAATGGAGTCACTCTCAGGTTAGACAGAATATGATGGTAGGAGGTACACTACAAACAAATCTCTTCTTTTCTTTCTCCTTCCATTCCTTAGTTTACTCTCATAGCCACTCAGTATCATTTAATATATACAAATAAATAAATAAATACACACATCCCCACATTCCCCAGCCACTATAACTGACTGATATAAAAAAAAAGATTTTGTTTTTCAGCCTCAGATAATATACTACTGTACTGGCCAAGATATATTATTACCTCGACCACGAGTCCTCGCTGCTGCCTCCGTCCTCCTCTGGTGACAGCTCTGCCTCCTGCTAGACCCAGGAAGCCCCGCCTCGTCCCTGCCGGGGTGTGGTTCTGTACAAGACAGATCAAAATTCAGAGAACAACAGTTAAATTTTTAAAAACAAGAATGAGATCAGACACAAGGATTCATTCACTGTTATAGTAAACAAACATAATTAAACACAAATTCCATTACAATTAATTGAATAATATTTGTGTAATGTGTTCTTGTGTAGTATTCTGAAAACAACCTACCAGGCAAGGGACGGGTCAAGGTTCTTCAGATCTCCTCGAGCCACCTCGTGCAGTCGCAAATGGCGACCTGAAAATTAGAGGAATATACAGGAAAAAGAATAACATTGATTAATTATTACAACATGCCCATGTTTAGCCTTGACCTACAAGATCATTTTTATGTAACATAGAAAAGTTAGTAATAACAAAATACTATTTGATTTATATTTCAATGTGCATTCAAAATCCCAAATACCACCATTTCAAAATGATAAATATAAATATCAATAATATACCACAGATAATTTTCTTTCTTTGTAGTCTAGTTATTAAGTATTAATAATAGTATAGTATAGGGTAAGGGTGGTACACTAGTAGCTAGCTAGCTACTAGTATTTCTGTTCTTTTAAAATATATTTATTTAAAATTATAACTGTTCTTAGTTATAGTAGTTATTACTTTATACGTATATAACTCACTCTATGCTACTAGCTACTGTAGCTAGTATTACTATCATGCTCTATTCAATTTTCAATGCCAAAATAATATACACAATTATAATTAAATAATATGACCAACATTATTATTTCTCACCTTTCTTCTTGAGGTCTTCAACCTCACGAGGGTAGGAGGCCCGCCAGCAAAACTCCTACTGGAGAGAGGCCCAGGCAGCAGTCTCCCTTTCCAGGTTAGGCCTGCTGCCTGGGGGGTATAGAGGTTCCTCTCATCCAGGAAGATGAGCGAGCCAGGAGGTCCACGTCATCCCTGATAAAGCAGGGCTTCCTGGATCTGTCTTTTGTAGAAGCTGCCACCTTGGAGGAGGACGGTGGGGAGGAGTAAGACTCCCTCTCCCTGTCCTCGCCAGACTCCCTTTCATGTTCCATCCTACAATGACAAAATAAAAAAGAAGATAAAAAACAGTATGTGCTATAGGACAGCTGTTTCTTCAGAAGCTCACACACTAATGCAGGAAGGGGCCAGGCAGCTCCCCCACATCTGTGAAGCCAGCCTCTCACTAGTAATGCAGGGAAGGAGCTGTCTCACCCTTCACCATCCCCCCCTCACCCACACACCATTCACTGGCTGGGACATGGGGGAAGGGAGGAGTGAGGGTCAGGCAGCTCCCCCCTGTCTGTGAAGCCAGCCTCTCAGTAGTAATGCAGGGAGGGAGCTGTCTCACCCTTCACCATCCCCCCCTCACCCACACACCATTCACTGGCTGGGACATGGGGGAAGGGAGGAGTGAGGGTCAGGCAGCTCCCCCCTGTCTGTGAAGCCAGCCTCTCAGTAGTAATGCAGGGAGGGAGCTGTCTCACCCCTCACCATCCTCCCCCCCCCCTCACCCACACACCATTCACTGGCTGGGACATGGGGGAAGTCAGGAGTGAGGGTCAGGCAGCTCCCCCCTGTCTGTGAAGCCAGCCTCTCACTAGTAATGCAGGGAGGGAGCTGTCTCAGACTTCACCATCCTCCCCCCCAGCCCTCACCCACACACCATTCACTAGCTGGGACATGGGGGAAGTCAGGAGTGAGGGTCAGGCAGCTCCCCCCTGTCTGTGAAGCCAGCCTCTCACTAGTAATGCAGGGAGGGAGCTGTCTCACCCTTCACCCTTCTCCCCCCCTCACCCACACACCATTCACTGGCTGGGACATGGGGGAGGGGAGGAGTGAGGGTCAGGCAGCTCCCCCCTGTCTATGAATCCAGCCTCTCACCAGTAATGCAGGGAGGGAGCTGTCTCACCCTTCACCATCCTCCCACTCTCACCCACACACCATTCACTGGCTGGGACATGGAGGAGGGGAGGAGTGAGGGTCAGGCAGCTCCCTCTCCCCCTGTCTGTGAAGCCAACCTCTCACTAGTAATGCAGGAAGGGAGCTGTCTCAGCCTTCACCATCCTCCCCCCCCCCTCACCCACACACCATTCACTGGCTGGGACATGGGGGAGGGGAGGAGTCAGGGTCAGGCAGCTCCCCCCATCTGTGAAGCCAGCCTCTCACTAGTAATGCAGGGAGGGAGCTGTCTCACCCTTCACCATCCTCCCACTCTCACCCACACACCATTCACTGGCTGGGACATGGAGGAGGGGAGGAGTGAGGGTCAGGCAGCTCCCTCTCCCCCTGTCTGTGAAGCCAACCTCTCACTAGTAATGCAGGAAGGGAGCTGTCTCAGCCTTCACCATCCTCCCCCCCCCCCTCACCCACACACCATTCACTAGCTGGGACATGGGGAGGGGAGGAGTGAGGGTCAGGCAGATCCACCCCCTGTCTGTGAAGCCAGCCTCTCACCAGTAATGCAGGGAGGGAGCTGTCTCACCCCTCACCATCCTCCCCCCCCCTCCCTCATCCTCACACCATTCACTGGATGGGACATAGGGTAGGGGAGGAGTGAGGGTCAGGCAGCTCCCTCCTGTCTGTGAAGCCAGCCTCTCACTAATAATGCAGGGAGGGAGCTGTCTCACCCCTCACCATCCTCCCCCCCCCCTCACCCACACACCATTCACTGGATGGGACATGGGGGAGGGGAGGAGGGGAGGAGTGAGGGTCAGGCAGCTCCCCCTCCCCCCTCTGTGAAGCCAGCCTCTCACTAGTAATGCAGGGAGGGAGCTGTCTCAGACTTCACCATCCTCCCCCCCCCTCACCCACACACCATTCACTGGCTGGGACATGGGGGAGGGGAGGAGTCAGGGTCAGGCAGCTCCCCCCATCTGTGAAGCCAGCCTCTCACTAGTAATGCAGGGAGGGAGCTGTCTCAGACTTCACCATCCTCCCCCCCCCCCCTCACCCACACACCATTCACTAGCTGGGACATGGGGGAAGTCAGGAGTGAGGGTCAGGCAGCTCCCCCCTGTCTGTGAAGCCAGCCTCTCACTAGTAATGCAGGGAGGGAGCTGTCTCAGACTTCACCATCCTCCCCCCCCCTCACCCACACACCATTCACTGGCTGGGACATGGGGGAGGGGAGGAGTCAGGGTCAGGCAGCTCCCCCCATCTGTGAAGCCAGCCTCTCACTAGTAATGCAGGGAGGGAGCTGTCTCACCCTTCACCATCCTCCCCCCCCCTCACCCACACACCATTCACTGGCTGGGACATGGGGGAGGGGAGGAGTGAGGGTCAGGCAGCTCCCCTCATCTGTGAAGCCAGCCTCTCACTAGTAATGCAGGGAGGGAGCTGTCTCACCCCTCACCATCCTCCCACCCTCACCCACACACCATTCACTGGCTGGGACATGGGGGAGGGGAGGAGTGAGGTTCAGGCAGCTACCCCCATCTCTGAAGCCAGCCTCTCACTAGTATTGCAGGGAGGGAGCTGTCTCACCCTTCACCATCCCCCCCCCCCTCACCCACACACCATTCACTGGCTGGGACATGGGGGAGGGGAGGAGTGAGGGTCAGGCAGCTCCCCCCATCTGTGAAGCCAGCCTCTCACTAGTAATGCAGAGAGGGAGCTGTCTCACCCCTCACCATCCTCCCACCCTCACCCACACACCATTCACTGGCTGGGACATGGGGGAGGGGTAGGAGTGAGGTTCAGGCAGCTCCCCCCATCTGTGAAGCCAGCCTCTCACTAGTATTGCAGGGAGGGAGCTGTCTCACCCTTCACCATCCCCCCCCCCCTCACCCACACACCATTCACTGGCTGGGACATGGGGGAGGAGAGGAGTGAGGGTCAGGCAGCTCCCCCCATCTGTGAAGCCAGCCTCTCACTAGTAATGCAGGGAGGGAGCTGTCTCACCCTTCACCATCCTTCCACCCCCCCACCCACACACCATTCACTGGCTGGGACATGGGGGAGGGGAGGATGAGGGTCAGGAAGTCCCCCCCCCCCTGTCTGTGAAGCCAGCCTCTCTCTAGTAATGCAGGGAGGGAGCTGTCTCACCCTTCACCATCCTCCTCCCCCCCCCTCACCCACACACCATTCACTGGCTGGGACATGGGGGAGGGGAGGAGTGAGGGTCAGGCAGATCCACCCCCTGTCTGTGAAGCCAGCCTCTCACCAGTAATGCAGGGAGGGAGCTGTCTCACCCCTCACCATCCTCCCCCCCCCCTCATCCTCACACCATTCACTGGATGGGACATGGGGTAGGGGAGGAGTGAGGGTCAGGCAGCTCCCTCCTGTCTGTGAAGCCAGCCTCTCACTAATAATGCAGGGAGGGAGCTGTCTCACCCCTCACCATCCTCCCCCCCCTCACCCACACACCATTCACTGGATGGGACATGGGGTAGGGGAGGAGTGAGGGTCAGGCAGCTCCCCCCCATCTGTGAAGCCAGCCTCTCACTAATAATGCAGGGAGGGAGCTGTCTCACCCCTCACCATCCTCCCCCCCCCCCCTCACCCACACACCATTCACTGGCTGGGACATGGGGGAGGGAAGGAGGGGAGGAGGGGAGGAGTGAGGGTCAGGCAGCTCCCCCTCCCCCCTCTGTGAAGCCAGCCTCTCACTAGTAATGCAGGGAGGGAGCTGTCTCAGACTTCACCATCCTCCTCCCCCCCCCCTCACCCACACACCATTCACTGGCTGGGACATGGGGGAGGGGAGGAGTGAGGGTCAGGCAGCTCCCCCCATCTGTGAAGCCAGCCTCTCACTAGTAATGCAGGGAGGGAGCTATCTCACCCTTCACCATCCTCCCCCCCCCCTCACCCACACACCATTCACTGGCTGGGACATGGGGGAGGGGAGGAGTGAGGGTCAGGCAGCTCCCCCCATCTGTGAAGCCAGCCTCTCACTAGTAATGCAGGGAGGGAGCTGTCTCACCCCTCACCATCCTCCCACCCTCACCCACACACCATTCACTGGCTGGGACATGGGGGAGGGGAGGATTGAGGTTCAGGCAGCTCCCCCCATCTCTGAAGCCAGCCTCTCACTAGTATTGCAGGGAGGGAGCTGTCTCACCCTTCACCATCCCCCCCCCCTCACCCACACACCATTCACTGGCTGGGACATGGGGGAGGGGAGGAGTGAGGTTCAGGCAGCTCCCCCCATCTGTGAAGCCAGCCTCTCACTAGTAATGCAGGGAGGGAGCTGTCTCACCCCTCACCATCCTCCCACCCTCACCCACACACCATTCACTGGCTGGGACATGGGGGAGGGGAGGAGTGAGGTTCAGGCAGCTCCCCCCATCTGTGAAGCCAGCCTCTCACTAGTATTGCAGGGAGGGAGCTGTCTCACCCTTCACCATCCGCCCCCCCTCACCCACACACCATTCACTGGCTGGGACATGGGGGAGGGGAGGAGTGAGGGTCAGGCAGCTCCCCCCATCTGTGAAGCCAGCCTCTCACTAGTAATGCAGGGAGGGATCTGTCTCACCCTTCACCATCCTTCCACCCCCCCACCCACACACCATTCACTGGCTGGGACATGGGGGAGGGGAGGATGAGGGTCAGGAAGTTCCCCCCCCCCTGTCTGTGAAGCCAGCCTCTCTCTAGTAATGCAGGGAGGGAGCTGTCTCACCCTTCACCATCCTCCCCCCCCCCCTCACCCACACACCATTCACTGGCTGGGACATGGGGGAGGGGAGGAGTGAGGGTCAGGCAGCTCCCCCCTCTCTGTGAAGCCAGCCTCTCACTAGTAATGCAGGGAGGGAGCTGTCTCACCCTTCACCATCCTCCCCCCCTCCCCCTCCCCCACACACCATTCACTGGCTGGGACATTCTCTGTGTTAAACTTTTTTTTTTTTCACTAAACTAGCATAAAATAAAATGAAGTACTTTGTGGGTTAAACTTTTAATTTCCCCTAATGTAACTTCATTTAATATTATTTTTATATTATTTTATGTTACTTTACCGAAAAAAGTTCATTAACTAACTATATAACTAAACTAACTAAGTAACTAGTAAAGTAACTATATAATAATACTGTAGAAAAACTAAAACAAAACCTTATATACTTACGGTGGTAGAATTTGAGCTGTACGAACGTACACTTGACTAATGACTACACAGTAGAGTCTGCTGCACTTGTGTGTCAGTGTGACTGTCTCAGTCTCTGTCTCTGTAGCTTTGTTAGTACGTGTAGTAGAAGCAAAATGGACCCTGGGGACACCACAGAGCATGTCCAAGGTAGTGCGCACACACAATATGCCATAGTGCGCACTGACTCACGTTAGCGCACACTATGCCGGATGAGTTAAAGTAATGGTTCTTCATTCCCATTGGCTGTCTTCAAGGTGGAGTGAACCAGTGGGAACCCAGAACCAGAGCTCTAGCTAAAGAACTCCACATACATTGATATGTTTTAACTTTTAATTTGCACTTTTGTTAGTGTGCACTAACGCCAAGATAGTGCGCAGTATGCCCGTTAGTGTGCACTAACTCTATTCGTCGAAAAAACCCCAAAAAACCGACACGTGGAAAAACTAAATTTTTGCAGGAGGCAGCCGACCGAAGCCCAACCCGATACCTAAAAACGAAGCACGTCTCTAGTGTCAACCCCTGTTTGCCGACAATTGAATTATATTGGGTGATAGAATGAAAGGACATTGAATCTCTTGCTGGTGGCCACAGTGGAGTCGGGTGACAGGCTTTTGAGGCTCAGAATTCATTCCTGCTTCAAGCTTCTGAATGTCTGTCATGATCCTTAGCCAAAAAAGTATTGTCAAGGACAGCAAAGACCATTGTCTTCTGAGAACGTATTGCCTGGAAACACATTTTCATTGTGTAAAGTGCAGAAGCTGTGTTTATTCCCTCTTGGCTCACTTCCAAAAAATGGACAGGACACCATTTCAGTACAATGCTGCTCTCTTTATTATGCAAGTAATATTACAATGAGAAGGCCTCACTTTGAGTAAGCACTCAGTGGGCATTCTGCAAGTCATTATATTCAGCAAGACTTAAATTCTGCTTCTACAAAGAGGATGCAATATGTCATGGTTCGATTATGCAAATATGCCTCAAGCCTTGGGTTTGTTATTTCTGCAAGCTAGTAGAGCACATCATGTTACTGTTAAGAACCACACAAGTTATTGATTAATCTTGAAAACCTTTTCTTAGACTCCTACTTATGGCCTTCTAGCCTCTGTTTTCATAAACATATTTATAATCAGTCTGGAAATGCGTTTTGGGCAGGTACCTTTTCATGTAAATTTATATCACTAGTTTTGGTTAAGTAACTGAGACTCTCAATGTTGCAGCTACCATGACTATTTCAAAATAGCCCCCATAATCTACATTTCATATTAGCAGTATTGCTTGATTAAAAAAACATATCTTTTCCACTACAGAGATGATTCATCCATAAAGGCCTCTCCTCTTTGTCTTCTTCTTTGCTGATCTCCTAAAAGCACAAATAATGATTATTTATTTATTAGAAATATTAAGGGGTGTGACAAAAAAATGCTGGGTATCAATGACCAAGAATTACCTGCTTTACCTCCACCAAACATGACAGGATGAATATCTAGAGATATTCATGCATCCAAACAAGACAAGAGGAATATCTTGAGGTATTCACTCAACCAAACATGACAGGAGCAATATCTAGAGATATTCACTAAACCAAACATGACAGGAGGAATATCTCCAGGTACTCACTCAACCAAACATGACAGCAGCAATATCTAGAGATATTCACTAATTAAACATGTCAGGATGAATATCTAGAGATATTCCCTCAACCAAACAAGCCAGGAGGAATATCTCCAGGTATTCCTCTTGTCAAGTTAGTCTCAGGAAGTATTCTCAGGAAGTATTTTTTCACGGAGAAGGTGGT
Source organism: Rhinatrema bivittatum (assembly GCF_901001135.1). Taxonomy (NCBI): domain Eukaryota; kingdom Metazoa; phylum Chordata; class Amphibia; order Gymnophiona; family Rhinatrematidae; genus Rhinatrema; species Rhinatrema bivittatum. The sequence continues at coordinate 824,958,313 of NC_042615.1, forward strand.
GGATGCCTGGAATGCCCTTCCGGAGGAAGTGGTGAAGACCAGAACTGTGAAGGACTTCAAAGGGGCGTGGGATAAACACTGTGGATCCATAAAGTCAAGAGGCCGTCAATGAAGAGTGGGTGGCTCGCCAGAATGACGGCTACTGCCTGGAGATAATACCCTTATTCAATAAACATACACATGGTTACTGTGACTCCAACATCGCTCTAAGCTTCAACAGCAAGAGGAAATGTGGAAAAAACTCACAAAGCGGGCAGTAGCTGGCTTGTTACGGCAGTTACTACCCCAAATAAGCCTGATACTTCACTTTCAATGCATATCCAGCATAGCTCTCTGCTTCAACGGCAGGGGAGAAGAAAAACTAATACTTTACGCATATCCAGCATAGCTCTCTGCTTCAACGGTAGGGGAGAAGAAAACTAAAAACTGATACTTCACGCATATCCAGCATAGCTCTCTGCTTCAACAGCAGGAGAGAAGAAAAACTGATACTTCACGCATAACCAGCATAGCTCTCTGCTTCAACAGCAGGGGAGAAGAAAAACTGATACTACACGCTTATCTAGCATAGCTCTCTGCTTCAACGGCAGGGGAGAAGAAAAACTGATACTTCACGCATATCCAGCATAGCTCTCTGCTTCAACAGCAGGGGAGAAGAAAAACTGATACTTCACGCATATCCAGCATAGCTCTCTGCTTCAACGGCAGGGGAGAAGAAAAACTAATACTTTACGCATATCCAGCATAGCTCTCTGCTTTAACGGTAGGGGAGAAGAAAAACTAAAAACTGATACTTCACGCATATCCAGCATAGCTCTCTGCTTCAACAGCAGGAGAGAAGAAAAACTGATACTTCACGCATAACCAGCATAGCTCTCTGCTTCAACAGCAGGGGAGAAGAAAAACTGATACTACACGCTTATCTAGCATAGCTCTCTGCTTCAACGGCAGGGGAGAAGAAAAACTGATACTTCACGCATATCCAGCATAGCTCTCTGCTTCAACGGCAGGGGAGAAGAAAAACAACCAATAAGGGCTGAATAATATAGTCTGGGGAAAACAAATAAGCATGGGTGTAGCTTGCTTATTGCGGTGGTTACTACCCCTACTACCCCTAACTAATCAAGCTTGATATTTCACTTGGATGCAGCTCCATCACTGCTCTCTACATTAATGGTGGGGGTGGAAGGGAAATAGAACCAAAGAGCTAAGAGAAACAGATAAGTATGAGAAAAAAAATGTGTGAAGCTTGCTGGGCAGACTGGATGGGCCATTTGGTCTTCTTCTGCCGTCATTTCTATGTTTCTATGTATTCACTCAACCAAACATGACAGGAGGAATATCTCCAGGTATTCACTCAACCAAACTTGACAGGAGGAATATCTCCAGGTATTCACTCAACCAAACATGACAGGAGGAATATTTCCAGGTATCCACTCAACCAAACATGACAGCAGCAATATCTAGAGATAATCACTAAACCAAACTTGACAGGAGGAATATCTCCAACAATTCACTAAACTAAACATGACAGGAGCAATATCTAGAGATATTCACTAAACCAAACTTGACAGGAGCAATATCTAAGATAGCCACTATACCAAACATGACAGGAGGAATCTCTCCAGGTATTCACTCAACCAAACATGACAGGAGGAATATCTCCAGGTATTCGCTCAACCAAACATGACAGGAGGAATATCTCCAGGTATTCGCTCAACCAAACATGACAGGAGAAATATTTCCAGGTATTCGCTCAACCAAACTTGACAAGAGGAATATCTCCAGGTATTCACTCAACCAAACATGACAGCAGCAATATCTACAGATATTCTCTAAACCAAATTTGACAGGAGGAACATCTCCAGGTATTCACTCAATCAAACATGACAGGAGGAATATCTCCAGGTATTCACTAAACCAAACATGACAGGAGGAATATCTCCAGGTATTCACTAAACCAAACATAACCGGAGGAATATCTCCAGGTATTATACTATTCGCTCAACCAAACATGACAGGAGAAATATTTCCAGGTATTCACTCAACCATACTTGACAAGAGGAATATTTCCAGGTATTCACTCAACCAAACATGACAAGAGAAATATCTCCAGGTATTCACTCAACCAAACATGACAGCACCAATACCTAGAGATGTTCACTCAAGCAAACATGACAGGTGGAATATCTCCAGGTATTCACTCAACCAAACATGACAAAAGGATTATCTCCAAATCCAAATCCAGTTCCCTGTGGATAGGAAAAGGGTTGCCAGCTATCCTTATTTTTCAGGAATGTACACATTGTGTATAGAGTAAAAAAAAAGGGATGGATAAATTGTTCAAAAATGTCCTGAGTTTAGCTCTTGAATTGCAGTTTTGTATCCGACCCCACTGAATGATCCTGTCCCAGAGTGACAGCAGGAGATGTGGATGGGCAAATTGGATGGGCCATATTATCTTTATCGGTTGTCATGTTCTGGGTTTCTGTTCACCCAACCAAACAAAACCATGAAGAACAGCTCCAGGTATTCACTCAGCCAAACATGAGGGGATGAAAATTTACTTTATTCTATATTTATATATTAGGGCTGTGCATTTGTTTTAAATAAATGAGTAAAATGCAACAAATGAGGATATTTTTTGTTTATATAAATGAAATGAAAATTAGCCTCAGATAGAAATACCTCAAAATTTCTGAATATTCTCATATTCATATGTTTAATAAAAAAAAAAACAAATGAGCATCCGATAAGACCAGGCATCAGCCTAGTCCTTTCATAAGAACATAAGAACATACGAACATGCCACACTGGGTCAGACCAAGGGTCCATCAAGCCCTGCATCCTGTTTCCAACAGTGGCCAATCCAGGCCATAAGAACCTGGCAAGTACCCAAAAACTAAGTCTATTCCATGTAACCATTGCTAATGGCAGTGGCTATTCTCTAACGGGCGGATTTTAAAAGCCCTGCTCGCGTAAATCCGCCCGGATTTACGCGAGCAGGGCCTTGCGCACCGGCGCGCCTATTTTCCATAGCCCGCCGGCGCACGCAGAACCCTGGGACTCGCGTAAGTCCCGGGGTTTCTGAAAAGGGGCGTGTCGGGGCGTCGCCGAGTGACGCCATATTTGGGGGGCGTGGCACGGCATTTGGGGGCTGGGGCAGGGGCGTGGTGCTGGCCCGGGGGCGTGGACGCACCCTCTGGAACAGCCCCCGGGTCGGGTCTCGGCGCGCCAGCAGCCCGCTGGCGCGCCGAGGTGAGGGGAGGGCGAAAGAAAGTTCCCTCCGAGGCCGCTCCGATTTCGGATCGGCCTCGGAGGGAACGGAGGCAGGCTGCGCGGCTCGGCGCGCGCCAGCTGCCCAAAATCGGCAGCCTTGCGCGCGCCGATCCAGGATTTTATAAGATACTCGCGGCTACGCGCATCTCTTATAAAATCCAGCGTACTTTTTTAAAAAAATCTACCCCTAGGTGAACTTAATAGCAGGTAATGGACTTCTCCTCCAAGAACTTATCCAATCCTTTTTTAAACACAGCTATACTAACTGCACTAACCACATCCTCTGGTAACAAATTCCAGAGTTTAATTGTGCGTTGAGTAAAAAAGAACTTTCTCTGATTAGTTTTAAATGTGCCCCATGCTAACTTCATGGAGTGCCCCCTAGTCTTTCTATTATCCGAAAGAGTAAACAACCGATTCACATCTACCCGTTCTAGACCTCTCATGATTTTAAACATCTCTACCCAAAGCAAGGTCCCTTTGCTAAGACCGATGTCTAGACTTGAAATCTAGCACTGGGCCAAATGCAAAGCATGATCTGGGATAAGGCCTAGGCCAATGGCACAGATACCCTGTCACATGGTAAGGGCAAACGGCCATCGGCACCATTTTTATTAGTGCAGCCGACAGCCCGAGAGCGGGAGATCGCTCACAGGACTTCCGCTAGATCACCAGGTACTTGTAAAAGGTTTTTTGGGGGGTCGGGAGGGTGGGGGAAGCTAAGGGGTCAGTTTTAAAGGGTCGGGTGAGTTTTTTGTTTATCGGCTCGGGCGCAGCCGATAAACAAAAACGCAATTGGGCCTCACTAAAAAAAATTAACGATGTGAATCGGAATCGGAACCGATTCCAGTTCCGATTCACATCTCTAATGTATATTATTTGCCTAAAAATGAGAACATTTAAATGAGATGTTAGAAGCAACTAGGCAAGAAACTTTGGATGTTTCTGCATTTTTAGAATTCTCTATTGATTTTGTTCCTACGAGGGCAACATTAATTGAGTCCTTTTGCTCTGACAAAGATAGAGATAATGCTTTTCGAAAATATTGCTTGAATAAACACATTTCCTTCTGTGGTCATAAAATTCCAATTGTTCCTGATGTTTTAGGCGGTTAATGCATATTCCTGAAGGAGTTTACGATATGAGGAATTATCTGTGGAAAGTAGTAAACAATGCGGCCAATCGATCATAGCAAATTTTCAGCCAAAGTTGTGCCTAAAAATTTCTCTAAATCCAGAGGCCAAAATTTCTAACCAATGGGACAAGCACAGAGCAGCCTTAACAATGAAGTGAAGGACTAACCAGAGATCAGCTGGGGTCTGTGGCATCTGCAGAAGGAGGCAGATTGAGTGAGGAGCTGGGTCTTGCTCCCAGGTTTATATTCTGCGTATATGAAGGTTCCCCGGACCCTCAGATAAGGGATCAGCGCTGCTTGTGATGTGAGATGATCTGTGAATCCCCAGAGCTCACTCACCTTGCTTTCTTTTATCTTTTAGGTACCCATAGAGGAAGAAGCCCAGGTGGATGGATGCGAACACGAGGGAGTAGATAATGAAACGGAAGATGGTGGAACTCCAGAGAGGACTCAGCTGTGCCCCTGCAAACATTGAGACCTGGTTACTGAGGACTTCCTCCCTCACTGCGTCAGAGACTCAGCTCAATCCAAGAACCCCTCCCCGTACTAGGATGTATCCCGCTCTCTATTGTTCTTATTCCCAGGTCTCCTTTCTTCCTTTTCCACAGATATCATTTATCTCGTCTAGGCAGGCCATATGGTTGATCCTTATTCTTTTATTATTATGTATTTAAAGTTTTTTATATACCGACATTCGTTAAGAAAACATCACATCGGTTTCCATAGAACAATAATTGGCCAACAGGGCTTTACAATGCAAGTGATAAAAGAACTAGAGGGGAGGGGGGCGAAAGGGGGTGGGGGGACAGGGTGGAGGGAGGAAGCTTTACAAAGAAACTGAGGAGAAATTGAGGGAGGGGATGTGGAGGGGAGTAGAGGGGTAAGGGAAACTAATTTTAAACTGTACAAATATTTACACGCAAAAAATCATACTTAAATACAAGAAAATGTATAATAGTATACTGGGAGGAGAGAATTGAGGGAATTGAGGGGGGGGGATTCAGTCGGGATGGCGAGAGAAAATAGGTGCAGGGGAATAGAAGAGAAGGGAAGTGCGGCTCATGCGTAGGCTCGTGTGAACAGCCAGGTCTTGAGATTCTGTCTGAATGTTTTAGAGCAATTTGCACAATTTCCTTTCTTTGAAGCTTTTTTTCTTTCTCTCCAAATCGCTTTCTAACGTAATCATTTATGGTGGCAATTTAAAAACAGCCTGCATAAGTGCAAAGTCTGCACCAGTTCTCAAAAGAGAAGGTACTCGCATGCTTTCCCTGGGGAAACTGCCTAGGGATAAAGTGCTTGCAGAGATTTGCATCTGCTTTCTCCTTTCAGAATGATGTGCATGGTTCTGAAAATGCAAAATTTCACGTGCTCTCACCTCCCCTAACCTAACTCTGCCTCCGAGCCTGTCTACGTTTTCCACGTCTTGCTGATCCCTGTGCATGCTTTCACCTGAGGAATGGGTGAACAGAGGGTCTATCTACCCAGTAAAATGCTGTGTGACAGTCAGCCTCCCAATGTCTTTGCATCTTTCTCGGCCTGGCTCAGTGTCTCTCTCCATCTCTGTCACTGTCTCTATCCCTCCACTCCCTCCTGCACCCTCTCACTGCCCTGGATTTGTCAATGGGCACCCAGGGTGGCAAACATTTAGGGGCAGCAGGGTGGCTGAGATTTGCTGCCTTCCAGCTCTCCTGAAATTCTTCAGCAGAGAAGAGCCCTCTGCTAACCCTGAACCAGATCCTTACTGGAGGTGGGAGCTTAGAAGCACCCATCAATCCCAAATCTACCCCTGCAGCCCCTCGCCTCCTATTTTCGAAAAGACATCTTTTTTCAGCAAAGCACATTTTCCAAGCTATTTCACAATAAAATTGCTAAGAAAGTGACACCAAATGTTTTAAGTGTTCTCTAAGAGGTAAATTTTAAGATCTGTGTGCAGATGCACACGTGCACGAGGCGATTTCATAACATAGGTGCATATACATGCACGTCTTATAAAGTTGGCTGGATGCGTGCACACGTGTGCATGACTTAATACTGACGCTCAAATGCCAATTCAAGCGTGTAAGTAGGGGGGGGGGGGATTTTAGTAGATACGTGCGCCAATCCAATGACCTCTTTTCCCAGTTCATTCTCACAACTTACACGCCGTCCATAGTAGAAGTAAAGTTACGTGGTAGGGGACCCTGGCACACGCGTGTGCGTGTAAATACTTAGGCAATGAATTCATGCTTCAGACCCAACCTGCCCACATCCCCTGCCCATGCCTCGCCCCTTGTTTTCAGTAAAATGTTTTGTGCATGGAATGGGAGATCCATGCATTGTCGTGGGCCTTTTAAAATCCGTATGGCGCACCAGGTCAGAGACACGCATATATCTCCCTGTTTTGACACATGTAAGACTTTTAAAATCGACAAAAAGCAATTTTCAGTAGTGTGCCTAAGTGAGCAAATAGAAGTAAAAATCAGTGCATCTAAACTTACACCCGGATTTTATAAACTGTATGGTGTGAGTCACACACATAATAAACTATGCGACTTATGTATAGATGTGGCGTGATCTGGAAAATCTGGACCAATTGTTCCTTGTATGCTGTCATTACTATTTTACTATGTTACAATGGTACAGAGGACCATAGCTGAAAAAACAGGAGAACACATCCACAGTGACACATTCCTTACTTGCTTTTATAAGAAACATCCTAAAAAATATAGACAAGGAAGCCCAGCTTTACCCTACAGTATAGGTGATAATTCACCCACTTTATAGTTGCAGAGGGGCAACTGGTCTCCATCCCAGATGTGCAGAGGAGCCTCAAGTGGGTGTCCCATGCCTGGTCTGATCCTCCACCACCAATTAAACACAGGAACTCCTACCCCAAAGTCTTCAAGGAAGTAGGAGCAACTCAGTATGGGCTCAGACAAGGAAGGTGCTGCGGGGAACAATGTAGGCAACCAGAAGTGGAGTACACAGAAGGTAGAGAATAAGGATGTCTGGGATAAGGAGTAATCTGGCAGGTGATTGCACTCAGATAGGCAGCTAAGAGATATCCTTAGTAGTGGGGACAGGAGACCTGGGAAGACTGGACGGGCAAGATGGCCCTTTTCTGCCAGCATCTGCTATGTTACTATGTAACTATGGTCCCTGAAAGGATGGTAGGTGATGGAAGGAGCTCACAAGGGAAGGGATTTACACAGAAATGTTAACTGAGTCCAAAAAACATGGGAGAGGCACAGGATCCAGAGATGCCAAAAAGGAAAGGAAAGTCCCACAGCAGCTGGAGTTTAAGGCTAGGACCCTGGAAGGACACGTGTCCCCCAGTATCAATGTTAGGGTCCATATCTGCTGACATCCCATATCTTTCTATCTTTATGTTCATGGATTGAAGGCCTAGAGGGACAATGATTGGAGTAAATTGTGCAAGGCAGGAACAGGCTAGGGGTAAGTACACCTGTCACATAAGGAGGTTTCACAATTGTATACATTTGTATACGCAGCCTTCCCCCCCCCCCCCCTTCAGTTAAAAAATAGACCCTCCATCAATGGTGGTGCAATGGCAGCCTGGAGCGCCTCCTAGTGAGTGGGAGTAGGGGTGGTCCGGGGTCCTCCCTAGACCACCAGGATCTATTTTTTAGGTAAGGGTGGGTGGTGGGCAGGAGTGAGGAGCCCCACTGGACCCAGGCATGATATTTATTCTTTGTTTTTATGTATTGCCAGCTAGCCCTGTTTGTGTTTTAAGCAGTTTATTATTTAGGTGATGTGAGATGGTCTCTGTATGCCAGGGAGAGAAGCTGCTAGGAGTGCCATGTTTTTTCATTCACCCTCTGGGCTAGGCTTCAATTTTGCTAGAATTTGAATTGGAAAATATATTTCATCGATTTTCGTGCTGTGCCAACAATTCCAGCTTTTTTAAACTGAGTTTGTTTAATTCAACTCACTCAGTCTCTCTGTGCACTGGGCTTCAGTGGGCATTGGGTAGTAAAACAGACTGGACTTTATTATTGGGATGGTCTATGCAGTTAAATCCCCAGTCTGCCTCTTTTGTGCTTACAAGCAAGCTGCATGTGTGGGCACACCACACGCGTCAGATTAGTGCACAGCAGGGTACTGTGAAAGTGAGCAGTTTAACAGACTGATCTTTATTATTGGGACGGTCTGTGCAGTGAAATCCCCAGTCTGCCTCTTTTGTGCTTATAAGCAAGCTGCGTGTGTGGGCACACCACACACGCTACATTAGTGCATAGCAAGGCACCGTGACAGTGGGCAGTGGGTAGTCACTAGGCAGTGACATTAAATCCATAATGTCAGGGAAAGTTAGATGTAGTCGAGTGATTGGGACTGGCAGAGGAGGCACTTCAAAAGACACTAGTGCCACTCCCCCATTAAAGATAAAAAGGCACCTATCACAATCTAAACTCTTTGTAGGGGCAGGCAGTTCCATCTAGAAAAAAATGAAATCTGACCATGATGCATTGCCATCGCCACCACCTGTTTCTGGCCCTGTAGTTTTGGAAGTGAGGAAAGGGTAGGCTGAGTTATGCAAGACAAAATGTCGACACCCAAAAGCAGCAGGGGGACAGAAGTCTTGACTAACACTTAGCGTTGACAATGTAGCGCAGTCACTGTTTGCTTCTGATTCAGATGAAGAATCATCTTGTGTGGGATTCTCATCTGAAACGGAAGAAGTAATAGGTGACAAATCTTTGGGAGGATCAGATAGTCCTGTCTTAGCCTCCACTTTAGTGCAGCAGGAGAGAGATGAAACTGATGAGGAGGAGGAGGAAGAGCAGTCAGCGCAGGCACAGAGGGTGACTGAGGCCCCTGGCATTGCTTCTCAGGGTGCACCCACTGCCTCAGCTCCAGTGCCAACATCCACCCCCAAAGCTTTAGAGAAGGGAGAATCACGAAAGACATCTGCGATCTGGAGCCACTTTAAAGTGATGGAGGAACTGCGTTTTGCTCGGTGTAATTACTGTGCCAGGGATATTAGCAGAGGCAAGCAAATATGACATCTATCTAATTTTGGCATGATGCATCATATGAAGAGGCAACACCCAACAATATTACTGCCATCTGGGGAAGGTGGCAGTACCAGTCGGGGGACTCCTTCCAAGCAGCGTGCAGTGGTTAAAAAAGCAGCAGAGTCAGCCCACACCCTCATCCCCTTCCAGCAGTCAAGTGGCAGGCCAGCAACTCCCTGACATGTGGCAGGGGTTGATGGCCTGGGGAAATGAGGAAATGGGGTGGCCTGGGGAAATGGGGTGGCCTGGGGAAATGGGGTGGAGTGTGATAATGCTATCCCTGGATAGGAGGCAGGCAGCCTCAAAAGTTGTAACCAGGACCATTGGGGAAATGATTGCCCTTAATGACCAGCCCTTGCAGTTAGTGGAGAATGTGGGTTTCAAGCATTTTCTGAAGGTCGTAGTTCCAAATTGCAAAGTCCCCTCCAGAACCACATTTAGCAGAATGGTCATCCCCAGCCTGTACAAGCAATGTCGCAGTCGCATGCAAGCGCTGCAAGTTAAGGCAGAGGGGAGAGTGCATTTCACCTGCGATATCTGGACCGCCATGAATGGTGCACACTCTTATCTCTCCCTGGCAGCACATTGGTGGGACCTGGCTGAGGCAGGGGCAGCCAGCAGCTCTATTACTGAACACGTATCAGAGTGGAGGAGGGCTTTACTGCACACCCACCTGACGGACCAGGCCCATACCACTGTCAATATTCTAGCATGCATCAGGCAGATGCTGGAGGGCTGGCAACTACACCAGCAAGACAGGAATACTCAGGCAGGGTTATTTGTGACAGACAATGGTGCAAACATGGTTAAGGCAATAAATGACGGGCACTTTAAGAATATCCGATGTTTTGCACACTCTGCACCTGGTAGTGAAGTCAGCTCTGGGGTTGGATTCCAATGACAAAGAAAATGAATAACTGCATAGGTTAATACAGAAGTGCAGGAACACAGAAGTGTGAAGACGGGGCAGGTTCTCAGACAAAAGCAGACTGATTTGGAGATGCCTCACAAGCGTCTCATTCAAGACATTGCCACCCAATGGAATTCCACATTTATGATGCTGGAGAGGTTAGTGGAGCTGCAGACACTCTTCATAAACTTTCTGGTACAATGGCCATAGGTGAGCAGAATCCGCTAGGGCATCATAATTGGTTAGTCATGAGACATCTGGTAAAAATCCTGCAGCCTTTCAAGGATGACAAGGAGTAGCTGAGTTCCAGAAGTGCCACCTTGGCTAACATCATCCCTATAGTTAATCTCCTGGATGAACATTTGGAGACCTTTGAACAGGAAGAGGGAATGACAGTTGAAGTGCTGCATTGTCTGGACGTTTTGCAACAGCAGGTGCAAGAGAGATTAAGGCCTTTAATACAAGACCACACATACATTCTCGCCACATTCTGTGATCCCCGTGTGAAAGGGAAACTCGCCCTACAGTACAATTGACTCTTATTGGTGAAGGACCTGCTGTTAGCCAAAGTCTGTGAACAGGAGCGCCATAGACAGAGACAGATTAGGCGTGAAGCAGAGGTGGAAACAGTGGGCAATTCAGAGAGTTGTGCTGCTAGCCCAAGCAAGAGCAGCACGGTGTCAGCGACAGATAGTACCTCCTCCTCCACTTCAGAATGCCAAAGGCATTTTGCCCATAAAGATTCATCTGTTGTGCTACGGGCAAGAGAGAAAGCAGCTGGCATGAGTGACTCTCAGCCTGCCCAAGCAAAGGAGACACCAGCATAGCTGTCAGTGACACGGTATCTCTCAGAGCTGACAGAGAACATGCAGACAGATCCACTGGCATATTGGGCACACAAGTCCACTTTCTGGCCAAACCTAGCCAAAATGACTCAGTGATATCTGTCATGTCCACCAACCAGTGTGCCCAGTGAATGTGTCTTTTCAATGACAGAGGATATCATGAGCCCTCACCGCTCAAGGCTGGCACCAGAGTTGATGGAAATGCTAGTGTTTTTGAAAGTAAACCTGCCTTTGCTTGGAATTCCAAATTTTCCCTGTGAATGGCAAGATGAATAAAAGCAATTGAAAACCTTGCAGCAGCTCCAACTGCCTCCTATGCTCCAGATAATATAAGCACTGCAGCACATATACCTGACCTGAAACAATGTGCCTGACTGTCCACTGTCCAGGTCATACGTCCCTTCAAGGGCCTGACCTCAAATGCTGTGCCTGTCCATCCACTGTCCAGGCCATACGTCCCTACAAGGGCCTGACCTCAAACCCTGTGCCAGTCTGCCCAGGCCTTATGTCCCTATGTGGGATTCACCTCTGTTCTCAATTGCTGTGCCTGCCCATCCAGGCCTTATGTACCTACAAGTGTTTGACCTCAAATACTGCACCTGTCTGCCCAGGCCTTATCTCCCTACATGGGATTGACTCTATCCTTGACTGCTGTGTCTGTCCATCCAGGCCTTATTTCCCTACGTGGGCTTGACCTCTGTCCTTGACTGCTTTGCCTGTTCGTCCAGGCCTTATGCCCCTACAAGGGTTTGACCTTGATTGCTGTGCCTGTCCATCCAGGCCTTATGTCCCTATGTGGGATTTACCTCTGTCCTCGATTGCTGTGCCTGTCCATCCAGACTTTATGTCCCTATGTGGACTTGACCTCTGTCCCCGACTGCTTTGCCTGTTTGTCCAGGCCTTATGTCCCTACAAGGGTTTGACCTTGATTGCTGTGCCTGTCCGTCCAGGCATTATGTCCCTACATAGGATTCACCTCTGTCCTCGATTGCTGTGCTTGTCCATCCAGGCCTTATGTTCCTATGTGGGCTTGACCTGTGTCCTCGACTGCTTTGCCTGTCCGTCCAGGCCTTATGTTCCTACAAGGGTTTGACCTCGATTGCTGTGCCTGACAGTTCAGGCCTTATGTCCCTATGTGGGCTTGACCTCTGTCCTCGACTGCTTTGCCTGTCCGTCCAGGCCTTATGTCCCTACAAGGGTTTGACCTCGATTGCTGTGCCTGTCCATCCAGGCCTTATGTGCCTACAAGTGTTTGTCCTCGATTTCTGTGCCTGTCCGTCTAGGCCTTATGTCCCTACAAGTGTTTGACCTCGATTGCTCTGCCTGTCCATCCAGGCCTTATGTGCCTACAAGTGTTTGTCCTCGATTGCTGTGCCTGTGCGTCCAGGCCTTATGTCCCTACAAGTGTTTGACCTCTGTACTCGAATGCTATGCTTGTTTGTCCAGGCCTTATGTCCAGTCCTAATGGCTGAACCCTCATTGCAAAGGAAAACCTCAGTCTCTGGCAATTAAAACTAGTAATCCTTCACAGCATAGATCCTTAAATAAAACAAAGAGTTTTCTTTAGTTTCAGGGCAGAGAAGAAAACTTCTTCCGTCTTGTTTATGAAGTCATGATCTGTTTGCAAATGATTAAATCCTAACAATTTGTACCATTATACACTCTAGGGGCCAATCCATTCCAGGGAGCCCTTTCCTGCTGAAAGAAAGGGAACTCTCCCCAGTGTTGCAGCCTATCTCTTAGGACCTGTTCACCCATGTTCAGAACGAGAAAAGATCTCCAAGGGACTTAGACTGTGGCAAACACAGTGAGACCATGCTCACAGTAAGACCCTGCTCCATGTCGCCACGCTTTGAAGGCTCATGCTCCACTCTAGGGGCCAACCCATTCCAAGGAAGCCCTTTGCTGCTCATAGGAAAGGGAACTCTCCCCTGTGTTGCAGCCTCTCTCTTAGTACCTGTTGACCCATGTTGAACTGCTGTTCACATGCCACCCTGCTCCAGGTCACCACGCTTTGAAGGCTCGTGCTCCACTCTAGGGGCCAACCCATTCTGCAGAGCCCTTTCCTGCACAAAGGAAAAGGAACTCTCCCCGGGTGTAGCCAGCCTGTATCTACCCTCTGACCCATGCTGAACCCCTGTTCACATGGTAACCTCCTCTGCCGCAGCCTTGAAAATTCTTGTTTGTATATCTGCTACCTCCACCACATTGTAAAAGACCAGCGAGAGCTCACTAGACGCCAATGGAAACAACCCACACTCTAAGGGCGAACCCATTCTAGGGAGCCCTTTCCTGCGCAAAGGACGAAACTCTCCCCGGGGCTCTTGTTTGAATATTAGCTACTACCACCAAAATCTGCACCCGCAGATGCTCTACCCCACCCAGGCATACTTCATCATGTTTCAGATCCTAGCATTCATGTTAGACTCCCTGCTCCCTGTTTCAAGACGGGTTGGGTGCACAGTATGCCCAGTTGACAGTCCCGCCACATGCTGAGCCTCGTCTTGTCTTGTCTCCTTGTCTTTCCCTTATCAACACTACAGCGACCTGACTACCTCAGCTCTGCCAGCCTGTCTTGCCCCTATCAACTTTCTGCCTCTCTGCCTTGCTGCCAATCACCAGATGACTCACTCAACTCCTTGTGGTGTTCTTGCCACTATCATGGTTCCTCAGTGTGTTGGTTTTAGTCTTTCTGCTTGCTATGTTACCCCTTCATTGTGCTGTAGGATGTTGATGCACTTCTCTTGCCACTTTGTCTGTCATGCTGCCTTCGAGGGTTCATGCATCTGTTATCGGTGCTCTCTTTTGAAGCTGTGGTGTGTTTTTGACACTCTCGCTGCTGTTTTGTGCCTCTGTTAAAGCACTCTTGCCACTTCTGGTACCCCTTTGCTCCTTTACAGTGCCTTAGGCTATTCATGTCATTTTGGTGCCACTTTGCCACAGACTAAGTACCTTGGAGCTCTTTTGTTGTTCTGATGATTGCTCCCCATTAGTTTCATCAAAATTGATAAGAAAACCCCAATTCTGCAGCCAAAAATAGGCTGCAAATATTTCCCCCACTGACTTTAATGGGAACCAGAAAACAAATGCACGTATCAACGTATCAGGGCACCATTGTACGAATGCAATGAATATGCCCTCCGACAAATACATATCCCGAATGCAACGAATACTTTCTGGCTGCACATCCCTACAGGACATTCCTTGTACTTGCCAACTTCCCCAAAGCACCAAGGGTCCACAATCATTACAGAGCTGGTCACAAATGGGCCTTTTAACGCAAGCAATTCTTTTAAAATTCACCCCATATGCTGTATAATATATGCATGGACTGTGCTTATAAAATATTTACACACTACTCCTGGAATACCCATAAAGCATCCTTTATTGCACTTATACCTTTAATGGGACGCTATGGCTACTTATATGCATAAACCCATGCATTTCTCTGAAAACATATCCCAGTAGGACAGGTCTTCAAATTTGATTTGAAAATAGGCCTGGCGCACGTAACCCTTTTAAAATCTGGCCCTATGAGCATAAATCTAACTTTCAATTTACAGTTACCCAAGATTTTCATCAATTAATTGGAGAAGGGAGGTGTGAGGAGTCAGGTCAGAAAGTATGTGTACATACACACACATGTATGTGTGTGTATGTACATATACTTTTCTTCGGCGCCGCTGCCCTGCACTGCCCCCTCGGTTCGGGTCGGCCCTCCCCGCGCGGTCGGCGTCGGCCCATCAGGGTCAGGGGAGGTGGACCAGGGACAAGCCTCTTGCAAGGCCCCCGAGGTGAGCAAAAAATAGAAAAAAAAAAAAAAAAAAATGCGGCAAATTTAAAACCAGGCGCCAGAAGGAAGCAGCAATTGGAAGGGCACCGCTAAGCCCTCCCCGGAAGCCCCGACGCCTCCCCAGAGCCCTTTAAAGGGCTGAAAACGGCTGCAGGCGTCGCGGGCCTAAGGAGCACGACAAAGGGGCCCACCCCTTTGTGCGCCCCTTCGTGCGCACCAACACATAGAACCAGAAGCCACCCGCGCCATCTTTTGTCAATCCACCCTCTCCAATTAATCCTACCGCCCTAAAGCAGTTCTCCTCAAGCATTCTTCCAGCCTCTCCAGCATCTAGCACCCAGCATTCAGCATCCAGCATTCATCCAGCCACTCCAGCATCCAGCACCCAGCATTCAACATCCAGCATTCATCCAGCCACTCCAGCATCCAGCACCCAGCATTCAGCATCCAGCATTCATCCAGCCACTCCAGCATCCAGCACCCAGCATTCAGCATCCAGCATTCATCCAGCCACTCCAGCATCCAGCATTCATCAAGCCACTCCAGCATCCAGCACCCAGCATTCAGCATCCAGCATTCATCCAGCCACTCCAGCATCCAGCACCCAGCATTCAGCATCCAGCATTCATACAGCCACTCCAGCATCCAGCATTCATCAAGCCACTCCAGCATCCAGCACCCAGCATTCAGCATCCAGCATTCATCCAGCCACTCCAGCATTCAGCATTCATCCAGCCACTCCAGCATCCAGCACCCAGCATTCAACCAGCCACTCCAGCATCCAGCACCCAGCATTCAGCATCCAGCATTCATCCAGCCACTCCAGCATCCAGCATTCATCAAGCCACTCCAGCATCCAGCACTCAGCATTCATTTAGCCACTCCAGCACCCAGCATTCATAAAGCCACTCCAGCATCCAGCATCCATCCAGCCATTCCAGCATCCAGCACTCAACCAGCCACTCCAGCATCCAGCACCCAGCATTAATCCAGCCACTCCAGCATCCAGCACCCAGCATTCATCCAACCACTCCAGCATCCAGCACCCAGCATTCAGCATCCAGCATTCATCCAGCCACTCCAGCATCCAGCACCCAGCATTCAACCAGCCACTCCAGCATCCAGCACCCAGCATTCAGCATCCAGCATTCATCCAGCCACTCCAGCATCCAGCATTCATCAAGCCACTCCAGCATCCAGCACCCAGCATTCATCCAGCCACTCCAGCACCCAACATTCATAAAGCCACTCCAGCATCCAGCATCCATCCAGCCATTCCAGCATCCAGCACTCAACCAGCCACTCCAGCATCCAGCACCCAGCATTAATCCAGCCACTCCAGCATCCAGCACCCAGCATTCATCCAACCACTCCAGCATCCAGCACCCAGCATTCAGCATCCAGCATTCATCCAGCCACTCCAGAATCCAGCACCCAGCACTCATCCAGCCACTCCAGCATCCAGCATTCATCCAGTCACTCCAGAATCCAGCACCAAGCATTTAACCAGCCACTCCAGCATCCAGCACCCAGCATTCATCATTCATCCGACCACTCCAGCATCCAGCATTCATCCAGCCACTCCAGAATCCAGCACCCAGCATTCAACCAGCCATTCCAACAGTCAACCAGCCTCTCTAGCAGTCAGCCAGCCTAGCCAGTTAATCAACATGATACAAACCTTCCCTATCCCTATCATCCCGCACTCATCCCTCAACAGAGTTAATTCACTCTTTCCCAAGATACAACGCTAAGAGATCCCTGATCCCCATCATGATCTCCCCTCTAACCCAATTCCTCGGCCTATCCTTAATCACACTAACTCTCCTCAACTCCCAATCTCTATCAAACAAATCTCACTTGCTCAACGACTACCTACTGGACACCCAACCGGACCTGTGTGCTATAACTGAAACATGGTTAAAAAACACGGACACACCACTAATCAACCAATTAGCGACACAACTTTACGACTTTTTCTCTATCCCTAGAACAAAAAAAAGAGGGGGAGGATTATTGCTAGCTGCCAAAAAAGAACTTAGACTAACCCAGCATGCAATTAAAACCTCAACTAAACTTGAAATTGGGCTATTCAAATCCAATCAACTCCAAATCTGCCTCATCTATGCCCCGCCTGGGCTCCTAGACTCCGACCCATTACCCCTCATAGAACTTATAGCCAAACACATCACTACCAACTCACCAGCGATCCTGCTAGGAGACTTCAACATTCATGTGGACTCCCCAACTCCCTCAGCCAACTGCGAAGCCCTCCTCTCATCCTTCATGGCCATGGGCTTTAAACAAATTATTAACAAACCCACGCACAAAGCAGTACACACACTAGATTTAATATTTATGAATGATCCGATCTCGACCACTGCTCCTCCTACTTGCACCCCCATCCCTTGGTCAGATCACTCAATTATAGAAACGGAAATATCCATAAAGAAAAAACCCACCAACAACATCACCAAATCCACGATCCAATTTAGAAAAACATGCTCCATGGAAACTCTCAGCAACACGCTCACCAAGGAACTAACTAACCTGGACTTCACAAATGCGGACACCGCCATGAACTCATGGCTAACCATCACTCACGCAGCTGCTGATAAAATATGCCCCTTGACATCAAAAAGTATCGATCCTGCCCGTACTAACAAAAAACCCTGGTTCTCATCAGAATTAAGAACACTTAAACAAAACCTTCAACATAAAGAACAACAATGGTGGAAGAACCCCACTAATACTGCACGGGCCTCCTACAAATCCACTATGAGCTACTATAGGACCACTATTCTTCGTACAAAAAGAGACTTCTACACCAAAAAAATACACGGCTTCATATACGACCCAAAAACACTCTTCTCATATGTTGCCACACTCACCACCCCTATTCCTCCTATCATCCCGGAAGAAGAAGCACACAACAAATCTGCAGAGCTGGCAGTCTTCTTCGACAACAAAATAAAAAATCTACTTACCCCGCTAACATCCTACAACCCCATTCCTAACCCCATTCACAACTCCCAGCCTCCACCGGACCAAAACCACGCCCCATCGACACACAAACGGTCCCTAGAATCTTTTGATACCACATCTTCCCTGGAAATAGAATCTATCATCAAGAAAATTAAGCCCTCATCGCACCCAATAGACCAAATCCCGACCAAACTCCTTCTTACAATTCCTAGCATCATCGCCAAACCTTTGGCCGACATCATAAACTGTTCACTCACAAACGGAACAGTCCCAGATGCTTTGAAAACAGCCTCGCTGAAACCTTTACTAAAAAAACCCAACCTGGACCCATCTAACCCCACAAATTTTCGCCCTATCGCTAACCTACCTTTCATAGCCAAGCTAATGGAAAAACTGGTCAACACTAGACTCACAGACTACCTCGAATCCCACGACATCCTATATCCATCGCAATTCGGTTTCAGGAAATGCAGAAATACAGAAACTCTCCTACTCTCATTAACTGACAACATCCTGTTGGGTCTCGACAAAGGTCAATCATACCTTCTAGCTCTGCTAGACATCTCGGCAGCGTTCGACACAGTGAACCACACAATCCTCATCAACCGTCTGATGGAAATAGGTATCTCAGGTGCTGCACTCCTCTGGTTAAAATCCTTTCTAAGCAACAGATACTACAAAGTAAAAATAACCAACAAAGAGTCTCACCCTGTAGCTGCCAAACAAGGAGTTCCCCAGGGTTCCTCGCTCTCGCCGACCCTATTCAATATATATCTTCTCCCCCTATGCCAACTCCTCGATAACCTCAACCTCACATACTACATCTATGCGGACGACGTGCAGATCCTAATCCCGATCAAGGAACCAGTCTCCGACACTCTAAACTACTGGAATAGCTGCCTCCACACCATCAACCTCCTTCTCACAAGTCTCTGCCTCGTTCTCAATACCTCCAAGACTGAACTGCTAGTCATTTCACCCAATGATAATAACATGCTAGCTATCAATACTAACACACCCCTAGTAAATCAAGTGAGAGACCTCAGAGCCTTCCTAGACTCCAGAATGAACTTTAAAAAATTCATCAACAACACCACCAAAGAAGGCTTTTACAAACTATAGGTATTAAAACAGCTAAGACCTCTCCTTAACTTTCACGACTACCGTTCGGTCCTTCAAGCCATACTATTCTCAAAGATTGACTATTGTAATGCGCTGTTACTTGGTCTCCCGGCCTCTTCTACCAAACCTCTTCAAATGCTGCAAAACGCTGCAGCCAGGATCCTTACAAACTCCCGCCGCATGGACCACATCACCCCGATTCTAAAAATACTTTAATGGCTACCCATTCGCTACAGAATTCTCTTCAAGACACTTACTATTATCCACAAAACCTTATTTAAAGAATCCTCGCTCCAACTTACCATACCTCTCAAACCACACTCCTCTGCAAGACCCACCAGATCTGCATATAGAGATTCCCTCCAGGTTCCCCCCAAAAAATCCGTTCTTCACAACTCTATTGAAAAATGAGCACTATCAATTGCTGGTCCGCATTACTGGAACTCCCTCCCGCCAGATCTCCACCAGGAACATTGCCATTTCACGTTCAGAAAAAAATTAAAAACTTGGCTGTTCGCCCAAGCATACTCTTGAAGAAGCCTCAGGGTCACCCACACAGTCTCATACCCCACGGTTGCGTCCATTTCTGCAACTCAAAGGAACTGTTTCTTGACTAATTGCTTAATTCATATACACTATGTAAATTTGTACATAATTCTTACATTGTAAGCACCCTCTCCTGCTTTTGCCCTTCTCTCCAGTTAGAATTTGTTTAACCTATCTTTTCTCTAACAGCCTAGTTCCACTTTCCCTGTTATAATGTAACTTTTTGCTTTCTCTGTTAACTGGTTCCCCCTAGTTTATTGTAAACCGGTACGATAAGACCTGGTCTTGAGCATCGGTATATTAAAAGAATTTAAATAAATAAAAAATAAATAAATGTTCACTATCATGCTCTTTCATGTACATACATGATCATTTTCACATACATGCTCACTCACATTTTGCTAATTCTCATACACACACAGGTTCTCTCACATACATTCCCTTCCCTCCACACATACGTCCACACATTCGTCCATTCATACAGACTCCCTTCCTCACACATATGCCTCCTCACATATATATATATACACACACACACACACACATACACACACAAACAACCTCACATAATATCCTTCTCCCATACTCACTCACTATCTCTCCCCACCCCAAACCCATTGGCGGTACCAACGTCCCCCTTAGGGCCACCATGGCTGATGGGACTCCTCCTTCCTGCATGTGTGGATCAAATCCAGAGAGTTCCCAGGTATGGCTGTGAGCACCTGCAGACCTTAGCACTGATGAAAATACATTTGGCCCACACTATGGCTACTTATATGCATAAACCTATGTATTTCTCTGAAAACCTATCCCCAAGAGGACAGGTCTTCAAATGTGATGCTTCGAAGAATTTCATTGCAGGTATACACACACACACACACATACCCATACAGACAGACACACACACACACATACACACACCAGACAGATAGACACGCACACACCCAAACAGACACACACACACACACACACATACCCAGACACACAGACACACACACCCAGACAGACACACACACACACACATACCCAGACAAACAGACACACACACACACACACAGACAGACACACACACACACACACACACATATCCAGACACACAGATACCCAGACAGACACATATACCCAGACAGAGATACACATACACCCAGACACACACACACACCAGACATACAGACACACACACACATACCCAGATAGACATGCGCACATACCCAGACAGACATACACACATACCCAGACCGACAAACAGACACACACACACACATACCCAGATAGACACAGCACACACCCAGACAGAAATACACACATATCCAGACAGATAAACACACCCAGACAGACACACACACATACCCAGACAATCAGACACACACACACACACATACCCAGACAGACAGACAGACACACACACACACATACACACACCAGACAGATAGACACGCACACACCCAAACAGACAGACACACACACACACTCACATACACACACCAGACAGATAGACACGCACACACCCAAACAGACAGACACACACACACACACACATACACACACCAGACAGATAGACACGCACACACCCAGACAGACAGACACACACATACCCAGACACACAGACACACACACCCAGACAGACACACACACATACCCAGACAAACAGACACACACACACAGACAGACAGACACACACACATATCCAGACACACAGATACCCAGACAGACACATATACCCAGACAGAGATACACATACACCCAGACACACACACACACCAGACAGACAGACACACACACACATACCCAGATAGACATGCGCACATACCCAGACAGACATACACACATACCCAGACAGACAAACAGACACACACACACACATACCCAGATAGACACAGCACACACCCAGACAGAAATACACACATATCCAGACAGACAAACAGACACACACACCCAGACAGACACACACACATACCCAGACAATCAGACACACACACACACATACCCAGACAGACATACACACATACCCAGACAGACAGACAGACACACACACACACATACCCAGATAGACACAGCACACACCCAGATAGACATACACACATATCCAGACAGACAAACAGACACACACATCCAGACAGACACACACACATACACACCCAGAGAGACATAAGAACATAAGAAAGAACATAAGAAAATGCCATACTGGGTCAGACTAAGGGTCCATCAAGCCCAGCATCCTGTTTCCAACAGTGGCCAATCCAGGCCATAAGAACCTGGCAAGTACCCAAAAACTAAGTCTATTCCATGTAACCATTGCTAATGGCAGTGGCTATTCTCTAAGTGAACTTAATAGCAGGTAATGGACTTCTCCTCCAAGAACTTATCTAATCCTTTTTTAAACACAGCTATACTAACTGCACTAACCACATCCTCTGGCAACAAATTCCAGAGTTTAATTGTGTGTTGAGTAAAAAAGAACTTTCTCCGATTAGTTTTAAATGTGCCCCATGCTAACTTCATGGAGTGCCCCCTAGTCTTTCTACTATCCGAAAGAGTAAATAACCGATTCACATCTACCCGTTCTAGACCTCTCATGATTTTAAACACCTCTAACATATCCCCCCTCAGTCGTCTCTTCTCCAAGCTGAAAAGTCCTAACCTCTTTAGTCTTTCCTCATAGGGGAGTTGTTCCACACACCCAGACAGACACACACACACACACATACCCAGACAGACAGACACACACACACCCAGACGGACAGACATGCACACACCCAAACAGACAGACAGACACACACACATACCCAGATAGACACACGCACACACCCAGACAGACATACACACATACCCAGACACACACACCCAGACAGACAGACACACACACATACCCAGACAAACAGGCACACACACCCAGACAGACACACACACACACATACCCAGACACACAGATACCCAGACAGACACACATACCCAGACAGAGACATACACACACACCCAGACACACACACACACCAGACAGACACATACCCAGATAGACACATGCACACACCCAGACAGACACACACATACACACATCCAGACAGACAATCCGACACACACACCCAGACACACACACACATACACACTCAGACAGACAGACAGACAGACACACACACATACCCAGACAGATAGACATACACACATACCCAGACAGACAGACACACACACATACCCAGATAGACACACGCACACACCCAGACAGACATACACACATACCCAGACAGACTCACAGACACACACACCCAGACAGACACACAGACAGACACACATAGACAGACACACTCACACATACCCAGACACACAGATACCCAGACAGACACACACATACCCAGACACACAGATACCCAGACAGACACACATACCCAGACAGAGACACACACACACACCTAGACACACACACACACACCAGACATACAGACACACACATACCCAGATAGACACACACTCACACCCAGACAGACACACACACACACACATACCCAGCAAACAGGCACACACACACACATACCCAGCAAACAGGCACACACACCCAGACAGACAGACACACACATACTCAGACACACAGCTACCCAGACAGACACACATACCCAGACAGAGACACACACACACACCCAGACACACACACACATACACACACCCATACATACCCAGACAAACAGGCACACACACCCAGATAGACACACACACACACACACACATACCCAGACACACAGATACCCAGACAGACACACCAGACAGACAGACCCACACACACATACCCAGAGACACAGACACACAGATATCCAGACAGACAGACCCACACACACATACCCAGATAGACATACACTCAAACCCAGACAGACACACTGGTGGGTGAGTGTGTATCTATCTGGGTATGTGTGTGTGTGTGTGTGTCTGTCTGTCTGGTGTGTGTGTGTGTCTGTGTGTGTGTGTGTGTCTCTGTCTAGGTATGTGTGTCTGTCTGGGTATCTGTGTGTCTGGGTATGTGTGTGTGTGTTTCTGTCTGGGTGTGTGTGCCTGTTTGCTGGGTATGAGTGTGTGTGTCTGTCTAGGTGTGAGTGTGTGTCTATCTGGGTATGTGTGTGTCTGTCTGTCTGGTGTGGTGTGTGTGTCTCTGTCTGGGTATGTGTGCTGTCTGGGTATCTGTGTGTCTGGGTATGTGTATGTGTGTGTCTGTCTGGGTATCTGTGTATCTGGGTATGTGTGTGTGTGTGTGTGTCTCTGTCTGGATGTCACCCAGACAGACACACATACCCAGACAGAGACACACACACACCCAGACACACACACACACCAGACAGACAGACACACACACACACACACACATACCCAGACAAACAGGCACACTCACCCAGTTACACACACACACACACACACACATTCCCAGAAACACAGATACCCAGACAGACACACACATACACATACCCAGACACACAGATGTCCAGACAGACACACATACCCAGACAGAGACACACACACACACACCCAGACACACACACACACACACACCAGACAGACAACACACACACACACACACATACCCAGATAGACACACACTCACACCCAGGCAGACACACTGGTGGGTGGGTATGTCTGTCTGGGTGTGAGTGTGTGTCTATCTGGGTATGTGTGTGTGTGTGTGTGTGTGTGTCTGTCTGGTGTGTGTGTGTGTCTGGGTGTGCTTTTGTGTCTGTCTGGGTATGTGTGTCTGTCTGGATATCTGTGTGTCTGGGTATGTGTATGTGTGTGTCTGTCTGGGTATCTGTGTGTCTGGGTATGTGTGTGTGTGTCTATCTGGGTGTGTGTGCCTGTTTGTCTGGGTGTGTGTATGTGTGTGTCTGTCTGGGTGTGAGTGTGTGTCTATCTGGGTATGTGTGTGTGTGTGTCTGTCTGTCTGTCTGGTGTGTGTGTGTGTGTCTGGGTGTGTGTGTGTGTGTCTCTGTCTGGGTATGTGTGTCTGTCTGGGTGACACCCAGACAGACAAACAGACACACCCACCCACCCAGACAGACACACACACCCAGACAGACACATACCCAGACAGACACACAGACACACACACAGTGACACAGAGAGAGAGACTGAGAGAGAAGAAAACCCAATGCCAGCTGACATGCTGAAGGCTTTAATATTGGAAGATGTATAATTATTTTCCCTGTTTCACAGTCCAGGTAGGAGAGATTAAACCCTTGACCAGTGATCTTGTCTATGCCTGGTCCATCTGGGATTATATTTCTCCTGCATAAATGAAACCTCTCTTACCTGAGCAGATGACTCCAGCATCCTGGCTGTGGTCACATGGATAATGTTCTGTCATCACCGATCCACATTGAGAAAAATGAGTTTCATTTCCACTGCAGAAAACTGCCTTCAGCCAAACCGGACCAGAGCCAGACTTGAAATGAGCACCACGTGGGGCCTCCACAGCAGATCCACACCCCAGCTCTCTACACACCACTGCAGCATCCTCTATGTCCCATCTGTAGTCACAGACAGTGCCCCAGGTGTTATTGTAATTAACCTCTACTCTGCCAGCACAGGAGCTGCCTCCATCCACCAGCCTCACTCCGGAAATACCTGAAAAAGAGAAGACATGACAAAAAGTATGATATCCTACTCATCACAATTCATTGTAACTGCAGTATTGCCAGCCTCACTCCAGAAACACCTGAAAAATACAAGACATGACAAGAAGTCTGATATCCTACTGATCACAATTCATTGTAACTGCAGTATTGCCCAGCCTCACTCCGGAAATACCTGATAAAGACAAGACATGACAAGAAGTCTGATATCCTACTCATCACAATTCATTGTAACTGCAGTATTTCCAGCCTCACTCCGGAAATACCTGAAAAGGACAAGACATGACAAGACGTCTGATATCCTACTCATCACAATTCACTGTAACTGCAGTATTGCCAGCCTCACTCCAATAACACCTGATAAAGACAAGACATGACAAGAAGTCTGATATCCTACTCATCACAATTCATTGTAACTGCAGTATTGCCAGCCTTACTCCGATAATACCTGATAAAGACAAGACATGACAAGAAGTCTGATATCCTACTCATCACAATTCACTGTAACTGCAGTATTGCCAGCCTTACTCCGATAATACCTGATAAAGACAAGACATGACAAGAAGTCTGATATCCTACTCATCACAATTCAATGTAACTGCAGTATTGCCAGCCTCACTTCGATAACACCTGATAAAGACAAGACATGACAAGAAGTCTGATATCCTACTCATCACAATTCATTGTAACTGCAGTATTGCCAGCCTCACTTCGATAACACCTGATAAAGACAAGACATGACAAGAAGTCTGATATCCTACTCATCACAATTCAATGTAACTGCAGTATTGCCAGCCTCACTCCGGAAACAGCTGATAAAGACAAGACATGACAAGTAGTCTGATATCCTACTCATCACAATTCAATGTAACTGCAGTATTGCCAGCCTCACTCCGATAACACCTGATAAAGACAAGACATGACAAGAAGTCTGATATCCTACTCATCACAATTCAATGTAACTGCAGTATTGCCAGCCTCACTCCGATAACACCTGATAAAGACAAGACATGACAAGAAGTCTGATATCCTACTCATCACAATTCAATGTAACTGCAGTATTGCCAGCCTCACTCCGATAACACCTGATAAAGACAGGACGTGACAAGAAGTCTGATATCCTACTCATCACAATTCATTGTAACTGCAATAATGCCAGCCTCACTCCGATAACAACTGATAAAGACATGACAAGAAGTCTGATATCCTAGTCATCACAATTCATTGTAACTGCAGTTTTTCCAGCCTCAGTCCAGAAACACCTGAAAAAAACAAGACATCACAGAAAGTCTGATATCCTACTCATCATGATTCATTGTAACTGCAGTATTGCCAGCCTCACTCCGGAAACACCTGATAAAGAGAAGACATGACAAGAAGTCTGATGTCCTACTCATCACAATTCATTGTCACTGCAGTATTGCCAGACTCACTACAGAAACACTAGGAGTGTACATTCGTTTTCGCCATATTGGCGATCCGCAACGTATATTGCACTATTCGTAGTATTCGTGGGGAAGCGAAACGTATCGTGATTCTCCACGAATACATGAATCTTCCCAGAATTATACGGCCAGCTAAATAAAAATTTAAACAAACCCACCACCCTGCTGAACCCCCTCAAGTCTTACCAAAACTCCCTGGTCGTCCAGCGGGGGATCCGGCAACCATCCCCTGCACTCACACCCTTGGTGCCGGTTTCATCATGGCACCGATAGCCTTTGTCACAGGGGCTACCGGTGCCATTGTTCAGCCCCTGTCACATGGCCATTGGGGCCATCTTGTGCTCCTACCATGTGACAGGGGCTGACAAATGGCACCGGTAGCCCCTGTGACATAGTATGGGCAAAGGCTATCGGCGCCATTTTGAGTACTGGCATCGGCCGGCCGGAGTGCAGGAGGTTGCTCCGGACCCCTGTTGGACCCCCAGGGACTTTTGGCCAGCTTGGGAGGCCTCCTGACCCCCACAAGACTTGCCAAAAGTCCAGCAGGGGTCTGGGATTGACCTCTTGCATGCCGGCCGTCTGATGCCAGTACTCAAAATGGTGCCGATCCCCTTTGCCCTCACTATGTCACAGGTACTGATGGTCGGCCCCTGTGACATAGTGAAGGCAAAGGCGATAGGTGCCATTTTGAACACTGGCTGCAGATCGCCTTTGCCCTCACTATGTCACAGGGGCCGAACTTCGGTACCTGTGACTTAGTGAGGGCAAAGGCGATCTACGCCATTTTGAGTACTGGCATCGGACAGCTGGCGTGCAGGAGGTCGCTCCCGGACCCCCGCTGGACTTTTGGCAAGTCTTGTGGGGGTCAGGACGCCCCCCCAAGTTGGCCAAAAGTCCGGGAGCGACCTCCTGCACTCCGGCCGTCCGATGCCAGTAATCAAAATGGCACCGATAGCCTTTGCCCATACTATGTCACAGGGGCTACCGGTGCCATTGGTCAGCCCCTGTCACATGGTAGGAGCACAAGATGGCACCGATGACCATGTGATAGGGGCTGACCAATGGCACACGTAGCCCCTTTGACAAAGGCTATCGGAGCCATAATGAAATAGGCACCGAGGGTGTGAGAGTGCATTGGATGGCTCCTGGACTCCCCGCTGGCCACCAGGGAGTTTTGGTAAGTCTTGGGGGGGTCAGGAGGGTGGGGGGGTGTAGTTAATTTTAATTTTAGCTGGGACACGAATAGAAATCGCCGTATTAATGCATCGGGGTGCCATACGGCCGAATGCAACGTATCTGCTCCCCGACGAATCCGAATCACGAATGCAACGTATGGCGTCCCTCTGCACATCCCTAAGAAACACCTGAAAAAGAGAAGACATGACAAGACGTCTGATATCCTACTCATTATAATTCATTGTAACTGCAGTATTGCCAGCCTCACTCCAATAACACCTGATAAAGAAAAAGACATCACAAGAAGTCTGATATCCTACTCATCACAATTCATTGTAACTGCAGTATTGCCAGCCTTACTCCGGAAACACCTGATAAAGACAAGACATGACAAGAAGTCTGATATCCTACTCATCACAATTCATTGTAACTGCAGTATTGCCAGCCTCACTCCGATAACACCTGATAAAGACAAGACATGAAAAGAAGTCTGATATCCTACTCATCACAATTCAATGTAACTGCAGTATTGCCAGCCTCACTCCAATAACACCTGATAAAGACAAGACATGACAAGAAGTCTGATACCTACTCATCACAATTCATTGTAACTGCAGTATTGCCAGCCTCATTCCCATTACACCTGATAAAGACAAGACATGACAAGAAGTCTGATATCCTACTCATCACAATTCATTACAACTGCAGAATTGCCAGCCTCACTCCAGAAACACCTGATAAAGACAACACATGACAAGACGTCTGATATCCTACTGATCACAATTCATTGTAACTGCAGTATTGCCAGCCTCACTCCAGAAACACCTGATAACGACAAGACCCGACAAGAAGTCTGATATCCTACTCATCACAATTCATTGTAACTGCAGTATTGCCAGCCTCACTCCAGAAACACCTGATAACGACAAGACACGACAAGAAGTCTGATATCCTACTCATCACAGTTCATTGTAACTGCACTGTTGCCAGCCTCACTCCGATAACACCTGATAAAGACAAGACACGACAAGAAGTCTGATATCCTACTCATCACAATTCATTGTAACTGCAGTATTGCCAGCCTCATTCCAGAAACACCTGATAAGGACAAGACATGACAAGAAGTCTGATACATTTATACGGAGAGAGGAACAATTATCTCATCCTGTGAGTGGAGAGGTTAGAGTGGAAATTAGGAAGGGATGAGCAGAAGAAAAATAATTTTTTGGCTCAGTCATTCATGTCATGGGAACTCAGTTGGTTTCATTAATTTCAAAAAGAAAAAAATATATATTATTTGTTTGATTCATTGTTTGTTTTTCATTAAAATGAATGGGGGAAGGATTGCATTAGAACATAAGAAATTGCCATGCTGGGTCAGACCAAGGGTCCATCAAGCCCAGCATCCTGTTTCCAACAGAGGTCAAAACCAGGCCACAAGAACCTGGCAATTACCCAAACACTAAGAAGAACCCATGCTACTGATGCAATTATTAGCAGTGGCTATTTCCTAAGTATAATTGATTAATAGCCATTAATGGACTTCTCCTCCAAGAACTTATCCAAACCTTTTTTGAACCCAGCTACACTAACTGCACTAACCACATCCTCTGGCAACAAATTCCAGAGCTTTATTGTGTGTTGAGTGAAAAAGAATTTTCTCCGATTAGTCTTAAATGTGTTACTTGCTAACTTCATGGAATGCCCCCTAGTCCTTCTATTATTCGAAAGTGTAAATAACCGAGTCACATCTACTCGTTCAAGACCTCTCATGATTTTAAAGACCTCTATCATATCCCCCCTCAGCCGTCTCTTCTCCAAGCTGAACAGCCCTAACCTCTTCATCCTTTCCTCATAGGGGAGCTGTTCCATCCCCTTTATCATTTTGGTTACCCTTCTCTGTACCTTCTCCATCGCAACTATATCTTTTTTGAGATGTGGCGACCAGAATTGTACACAGTATTCAAGGTGCGGTCTCACCATGGAGCGATACAGAGGCATTATGACATTTTCCGTTCTATTAACCATTCCCTTCCTAATAATTCCTAACATTCTATTTGCTTTTTTGACTGCTGCAGCACACTGAGCCGACAATTTTAAAGTATTATCCACTATGATGCCTAGATCTTTTTCCTAGGTGGTAGCTCCTAATATGGAACCTAAGATCGTGTAACTACAGCAAGGGTTATTTTTCCCTATATGCAACACCTTGCACTTGTCCACATTAAATTTCATCTGCCATTTAGATGCCCAATCTTCCAGTATTGCAATGTCCTCCTGTAATGTATCACAGTCTGCCTGTGATTTAACTACTCTGAATAATTTTGTATCATCCGCAAATTTGATAACGTCACTCGTCGTATTCCTTTCCAGATCATTTATATATATATTGAAAAGCACCGGTCCAAGTACAAATCCCTGAGGCACTCCACTGTTTACCCTTTTCCACTGAGAAAATTGACCATTTAATCCTACTCCCTGTTTCCTGTCTTTTAACCAGTTTGTAATCCACGAAAGAACATTGCCTCCTATCCCATGATTTTTTAGTTTTCGTAGAAGCCTCTCATGAGGGACTTTGTCAAACGTCTTCTGAAAATCCAAATACACTACATCTACCGGTTCACCTTTATCCACATGTTTATTAACCCCTTCAAAAAAATGAAGCAGATTTGTTAGGCAAGACTTCCCTTGGGTAAATCCATGTTGACTGTGTCCCATTAAATCATGTCTTTCTATATGCTCTACGATTTTGATCTTGAGAATAGTTTCCACTTATTTTCCCGGCACTGAAGTCAGGCTCACTGGTCTATAGTTACCCAGATCACCCCTGGAGCCTTTTTTAAATATTGGGGTTACATTGGCCACCCTCCAGTCTTCAGGTACAATGGATGATTTTAATGATAGGTTACAAATTTTAACTAATAGATCAGAAATTTCATTTTTGAGTTCCTTCAGAACCCTAGGATGCATACCATCCGGTCCAGGTGATTTGCTACTCTTTAGTTTGTCAATCTGGCCTACTACATCTTCCAGGTTCACAGTGATTTCGTTCAGTTCGTCTGAGTCATCACCCCTGAAAACCATCTCCGGAACTGGTATCTCCCCAACATCCTCATTAGTAAACACGGAGGCAAAGAATTCATTTAGTCTTTCTGCAATGGCCTTATATTCCTTAAGAGCCCCTTTAACCCCTCTGTCATCTAATGGTCCAACCGACTCCCTCACAGGTTTCTTGCTTTGGATATATTTAAAAAAGGATTGCAGCTTAATGTGGGCTCCAGAATCGGGGGTTTTCTCATCAATTCTCATGAAACTTGTGGGAAGAAATCATCAGAAGCGGAAAAGAGTTCCACGTTATCTAGACTGTGGCAAAGTGGCACCAAAATTGGCAGGAACAGCCTAAGACTCCATAAAGGGCCCCAGCAGTGCTAAGAATCCTCCAAGTCATCATCAGAGATGCAAAAAAGCAGCAATTGTGGGGAGAAAACCCCAAAAGAGGACCCCAGCAGCAGAGGCATGAACCCTTGAATGCAGCATGAGAGGCTAAGGGGCATCAGCATCCTAAGGCATTATGAAGGAAACAGAAAAGATGGCAGGAAAAACCCTAAGGCACTAAGAAATGTGCGCAGAAATAAAAAAAACCCCTCAAAACATGGCTATTTAAGCAAGCTTACCCCTGACCCCTGCCTATACTAATCTCTCCTTTCCTTCCCCCGTAATGTGTAACTGTGCAATTTCTCTGACACATCCTATCTACGTTCTGAACATTATGTTGTATGTACAAAGTTCTTCTTTTGTCTTGTTTTGTTACTTGCCTCTAGTACACTACACTGTACCAGCCTTCATTCTCCCGTTCTCCCGCCTTTCCGCTGTTCCACTTGCATATTCCTCCCAGTTCCTCTTACCCCTGTTCTTTGTAACTGAGTTTCTTACATTGTTACCCTTGTTCTATGTAAACCGGCATGATGTCCCTGATGAATGTCAGTAAAGAAAAACCTTTAAATACATTAAATAAATAGTTATATATAAGGGAGGAGGAATGGCCTAGTGGTTAGAGCAGGAGGCTATGAACCAGGAGACCAGGGTTACAGTCCCACTGTTGCTCCTTGTGACCTTGGGCAAGTCACTTTACCCTCCATTGCCTCAGGTACAAAACCTAGATTATAAGCCCTCTGGGGATAGAGAAATACCTACAGTACCTGAATGTAAACCGATGTGATATCTCAGATTCAATGTCAGTATATAAAAATAATAAAGAAAAGGACCAAGAAGCACAAAGATTGTCATCAACACACCAGGATACCATGAGAGGTGCAAAGCAGCCCTCCATAGTGGCAAGAGCACCTCTAAATACATATACCTGGAGGAGAGGAGGGATGTGATACATCCATA
This sequence comes from Rhinatrema bivittatum, assembly GCF_901001135.1. Taxonomy (NCBI): domain Eukaryota; kingdom Metazoa; phylum Chordata; class Amphibia; order Gymnophiona; family Rhinatrematidae; genus Rhinatrema; species Rhinatrema bivittatum. The sequence goes on from NC_042615.1 coordinate 824,990,562, forward strand.
GTGACAAGAACACCTCTAAATATGCGTACCTGGAGGAGAGGAGGGATGTGATACATCCATAGTGGCAAGAACACCTCTAAATATGCGTACCTGGAGGAGAGGAGGGAATGTGATACATCCATAGTGGCAAGAACACCTCTAAATATGCGTACCTGGAGGAGAGGAGGGATGTGATACATCCATAGTGGCAAGAACACCTCTAAATACATATACCTGGAGGAGAGGAGGGATGTGATACATCCATAGTGGCAAGAACACCTCTAAATATGCGTACCTGGAGGAGAGGAGGGATGAGATACAGACCTTCAGATACCTGAAAGGTATTAATGATGCACAGACCTCAAACCTTTTCTGTTGGAAAGGAAGCAGTAGATCTAGGGGTCATGAAATGAAACCTCAATGGGAACTACTCAGAACCAAGATCAGGAAATCTTTCTTCACAGAGATGGTGGTGGAAGTCTGAAATGCCCTCCTGGAAGAGGTGGTGCGGATAAAAACAGTAAACACATTCAAAAGGGACTGGGATAAAGATTGGAGATCCCTAGATGATGGAAATGAAAACCAGGATGCTGCCTGTCTGGGGGTAACCTGCATGGAGTGGGAGTGTTAGATCGCGTCCCCGCTGCGGGACTTACCTGGTCCTGATGTTCCCTCGCCACTGCAAATGCCACCGCTGATAGCAGCAGCCTCCTCCCTCCCCACATGGCAGGATTGTGCACGCCACCGACCCGTGCCTTATGAGCTGCTACCAGAAGTCCTGAGGAATGAGGTCAGCGGCAGCGGCTCTTTAAAGGGACATCGCACTTCCTGCTCTTTGCTTCAGCATCAGGCTTCCTGAGAGTCTGATCTTCTCTGCTGCACTAGTAGCTCAGGGCAGTTGTCCCCACCTTGCTCCTACAGTCTTCTGTTTGCTCCCTGTCTGTGCCTTCTCGCTGTCCTTTGTGCCGTATGTTCCTGCTCTCCCCATTCTTGCCTCTACCTTCAGTTTTGGTTCTGGCCTGATCTCCTGGGATCTGCTGCCTGCCGCCTGCTCAGACCTCTTGCCTGCTTATCAGATCTGCTGTCTGCTACCTGTCTCGACCATTCGCCTGCTTACTGGACTTACTGTCTGCCACCTGCTCTGACCATTTGCCTGTTTATTTGACTTGCTGTTTTGGACTTACTGTCTGCCACCTGCTCTGACCATTCCCCTGCTTACTGATTCTGCCTCTAACCCAGGGACCAGCCTAAGCCCTGCCGGCTGTCAGTATCCAATGGAAAACGATTGGATACAGATGAGATTCCTGACTGTTTCTCAGTGGTGGTTTTCCACCTGTGGTAACAGAGCACTAACACCTAAGGGTGCACGAAACCTAAAAGGAAGTTACTACCCTTAACAGAAGGAATGGGGTAACCTGCATGCAGCAGCAGCTACTGACATGAGCAACTTCCTGGGGAGACTGAATGGACTATTTGGTCTTTTTTTGCCGTTATTACTATGTTACTATGTAAATGTACCCAGATATTCAGCAGAACATACACAGATGAGGTTCCACTGAATACACCGAGTTATTCACATAAAATCATCCGGGAATGTTTAGGTCAGGGATTTCTTTACCTGGATTTACCCACCATGGCAATTTTGTCCAAGTAAACATTATGCAGGTAACCTTCTGCACAGACAAAGTTTAACTGGGAGCGGGGGAAATATTCAAATCTTGGGTTTTGCCCAGGTACCTCCCAATGTTAAACAAACCCTTTGAATATTGACCGCATTATAACCACCTGAATAATCTTGCTCAGCACTATTTGAACTATAAAATAATAATTATTAGAAAGGAGATTTTCCAGTCAGAGAGTCACATTTCTAATAGAACAGAACATCTGTGCATTCTGGTACCTGACTCTGCGCACTCCACATAGATGTGATGATAAGGCCGAAGGGTCATCCTCTTGGTTCCACACTGGGAGATGGAGGTCTCTTTGCCGCTACAGAAAAAATCCCAAGGTGAATACTCTATGTCTACTTTTTCAGGTGACAGACTCTCTCCAAAATCTATAGGTATAATGCTTTCTTCAATAAAGTTTAACTTATAGTTATTCATTTCATGTGGATCCTGCTTTGTGCTCACTTCCAGAGCAGGCCCACATTCCAGCTGTTTGCACACCACGGCAGCATCTGGCAGGTCCCATAACGCATGATCAAATAGATCAGGATGAGCTCTTCCCCATGTTTTATTGGAATAAATCTCCACTTTTCCAACACATCGGCTGCTACCATTCACTAAACTCACGTTGGAGATACCTACAGAGAAAAGACCAAAGATATAATATACAGACATGCACTGCACTCACAGGCTCTTCTCATGCTCCATGTTTTACTCACAAGAACATAAGAAATTGCCATACTGGGTCAGACCAAGCATCCATCAAGCCCAGCATCCTGTTTCTAACAGTGGCCAATCCAGGCCATAAGAACCTGGCAAGCTTCCAAAAACTGAGTCTATCACATGCTACTGATGCTAGTAATAGCAGTGGCTATTTTCTAAGTCATCTTGATTAATAGCAGGTAATGGATTTCTCCTCCAAGAACTTATCCAAACCTTTTTTAAACCTAGCTACACTAACTGCACTAACCACATCCTCTGGCAACAAATTCCAGAGCTGAATTGTGCATTGAATGAAAAATAATTTTCTCTGATAAATCTTAAATGTGCCCCATGCTAACTTCATGGAGTGCCCCCTAGTCCTTCTATTATCCAAAAGAGTAAATAACTGATTGACATTTACCCATTCTAGATATCTCATGATTTTAAACACCTCTATCATATCCCCCCTCAGCTGTCTGTTATCCAAACTAAACAGTCCTAGCCTTTTTAGTCTTTCCTCATAGGGGAGCTGTTCCATCCCCTTTATCATTTTGGTTTCCCTTCTCTGTACTTTCTCCATCACAACCAGGGCCGGCGGAAGCACTAGGCGAACTAGGCGGTCGCCTAGGGTGCCAGCTTCCCGGGGGCGGCACTGCCCCGGTAAAATTAAGAGAGCTGCATTAAGCCGCCGCCCCCCCGATAAAAATAAAAGAGCCGCTACCGGCAGCCCGCCCCTGCCCCGCGGTGCAAAAAAAAAAAAAAAAGCTGTTGCATCCGCGGCTGCCCTTTTCTTCTTCCCCGCCCCCCCCCCCCGACCCGGAACAGGAAGTGATGCGCGGGAAGCAGTGGCGTAGCCACGGGTGGGCCTGGGTGGGCAGGTGCCCACCCAACTTAGACCCAGGCCCACCCAACTGGCACCGGAACTGCAAGGCTGTCGCGGGATCCCATCCCCGCAACAGCGAACAAGAGAACCCACGCTTCGCGCGCCATCACGGCACACATGGGGCAGCACTGCTGCGGCCGTGTGGCCAACCGGTCTTCCTGTTCGGGGGGAGCGGAAGCGCCGCGTGCAGCTTCCGCTTCCTCCCCCCAATGCAGGAAGATCAGCTGCCTCTCCTGCTGCCACCCGTTCTCCTGCTATCTTCGGACCAAACGGCCCGCCGAACTTCCTGTTTGGGGGACCGGAAGCGCCGCGCACAGCTTCCGTTTTCTCCCCCAAAGCAGGAAGATCAGCTGCCTCTCCTGCTGCCACCGGCCTCCTGCTATCTTCGGGCGTCGGGCCGTACTGCCCGCCGATCTTCCTGCTTGGTGGGGGGGAGGGAGGAAGCGGACGTTGTGCGCTGCGCTTCCGCTCCCCCCCCCGACAGGAAGTTCGGCGGGCAGTACGGCCCGACGCCCGAAGATAGCAGGAGGCTGGTGGCAGCTGATCTTCCTGCTCTGGGGGAAAAAGCAGAAGCTGTGCACGTGCTTGAATGTGTATGTGTGGATGAGAATGGGAGTGTGTGTGGGTGAAAACTGGAGCCTGGGTGTGTATGTAGGTGAGAATGGAAGCTTGAATATGTGGGTGAATGGGAGCTCGAATGTGTGTATGTGTGGTTGAGAATGGGAGCCTGGGTTTGTGGGTGGGTAAGAATGGGAGCTTGAATGTGTGTATATATGGGTGAGAATGAGAGCCTGGGTTTGTGTGGGTGGGTGAGAATGGAAGCTTGAATATGTGGATAAGAATGGGTGCTTGAATGTGTGTATGTGTGGGTGAGAATAGTACCTTAAATGTGTATATGTATGGATGAGAATGGGAGCTTGAATATGTGTGGGTGAGACTGGGAGCATGGGTTTGTGGGTGAGAATGGGAGTCTGGGTTTATGTGTGTGGGTGAGAATGGGTGCCTGGATGTGCGTCTGTGTGTGCATAAGAATATAAGCCTGGGGAGGGGTGAGAAAGTGAGAACTTGAATGTGAGCTTGTGGGGGGGGGGGGGAGAGCATATGAGAGTGACAGCTTGAGTGTGTGAGAGGGAGTCTGTGAGAGAATGCGTGTATGTGTGTCTGTGTGGAAGGGAAGAAGACAGTAATAGAAGAAAGACACTGAAAAGGAATTAGGAAATGAGCTATAAGGGAAAAAATGGGAAAAAGAGACCAGGACCAACTGATTAGAAAAATACAAAGATCAGACAACAAAGGTAAAAATATATATCTATATTTTGAGATGTTAGCAATTTAAATATAAGCAACACAACCGCTCTCTCAAAATTTATGGACAGGTAGGAGCCGTGTATAAAATCGTAATAATAAGAAGGCTAAAGTACCACAAATCACCGTGAATTATGTTTGTATCATTAAGTAAACCTCATACTTACGCGTAGATGTGAATGCTATGCTGCACAATTTGGCATTATTTATCAGTAAAAAAACAACTAGTAGACCTGCATGCCTACAGCCCACCCATGTTAACCTTGTGCCCACCCAAAAAATCAATTCTGGCTACGCCACTGGCGGGAAGGAGAAAGAGCCGTGCCGCATGAAAAAAATAGCGGCGACAGCAGCATTGGCCTCTGAGCAATTGAAGCAGCCGGTAATCGGGAAAGGAGTCAGCAGCACGAGCCTCCTGCGGCCGATGGGATTCTTCCTTCTTGGCCTGTGGGGGCTGGAGGAGGCTGCGGCAGCTACCATTTGTTCTCGGGGGGGAAGTGAGTGAGAGAAAGAGAGAGAAGCAGCCAGCTAGCCTGTGTGTGATTGAGAGCCTGTGTGTAAGTGAGAGAATGTATTTGATCGAGAGCATGTGTGTGTGATTGAGAGAAACTGGTCAGAGAGCTGATGTATGTGTATATGTGAGAAACAATGAAAGTGACTGCTCAGAGAGATGACTGATGTGTGAGACAGTCAGGGATGTGACTGATGTGTGTGTGTGTGTGTGTGTGTGTGTGTGTGTGTGTGAAAGAGAGAAAAAGCATGGAAGTGAGAACTCTGGGTATGTGTGTGAGAAAGAGAAAGTGATTATGGGAATGAGAAGCCCATATATGTAAGTGGAACACGGAAGTGGGAAGCCTGTGTGTGTATGGCATGAGAGAAACTGTTCAGGAAGGTGACTGGTGTGTTTGTCAAAGACTGTTTGGGAGGTGATTGGTGTGTGAGAGACAGAAACTGGTCATGGGGGCATGACTGATATGGTGTGTGTGTGTGAGAGACATGGGCCTTAAGGAAGAGGACCATGAGTATAGAGCTTAGCCACTACTGCTGCTTCTGGTGTGTGCCACGGCCTGCATGGAAGAGGAGTAAGAGAGCTGCTGGAGGGGGTAAGTAAAGATGACTTTTTAAGTTTATTTTTCTTGATTGACTGCCATTTTAATTATTTAATATTATGTGATGTGTCTGCTTTTTTTGTTTGAGCAACAAGTATAGCTTTGGTTTATGTTTATTTTATTTATTTTTATTTATTTATCTATAAAAGAGTTTCTATACCGTCGATAAGACAAATCATCTCAATGGTTTACATGGCATAAAAATGTCAAATAAGTGTTCTGTTATAAATACAGACTTCGTTATTTTCATTAATGCACAATGTAAGTTAATTGTGTGTGGAGGCGGGGGGGAGGGGGGGGGGGCGGCATAGCTGACGTTTCGCCTAGGGCGCCTAATACCCTTGAACCGGCCCTGATCACAACTTTATCTTTTTTGAGATGCGGCGACCAGAAATGTACACAGTATTCCAGGTGCGGTCTCACCATGGAGCGATACAGAGGCATTATGACATTTTCTGTTCTATTAACCATTCCCTTCCTAATAATTCCTAACATTCTGTTTGCTTTTTTGACTGCTGCAGCACACTGAGCCGACGATTTTAAAGTATTATCCACTATGATGCCTAGATCTTTTTCCTGGGTGGTAGCAGCTCCTAATATGGAACCTAACATCGTGTAACTACAGCAAGGGTTATTTTCCCCTATATGCAACACCTTGCACTTTCCACATTAAATTTCATCTGCCATTTGGCTACCAAATTTTCCAGTCTTGCAAGGTCCTCCTGCAATTTATGACAATCTGATTGTGATTTAACTACTCTGAATAATTTTGCATCATCTGCAAATTTGATTACCTCACTGGTTATATTCATTTCTAGATTATTTATAAATATATTGAAAAGCACAGGTCCCAGTGCAGATCCTTAAGGCTCTCCACTGTTTTACCCTTTTCCACTGAGAAAATTGTCCATTTAATCTTACTCTCTGCTTCCTGTCTTTTAAACAGTCTGTAATCCAAAAAGGAAATTGCCACTTATCCTATGACTTTTTACTTTTCTTAGAAGCATCTCATGAGGGACTTTGTCAAATGCCTTCTGAAAATCCAAATACACTACACATCCACCAGTTCAGCTATGTCTACATGTATATTAACCTCTTCAAATAGGTGAAGCAGATTGGTGAGGCAAGACTTGCCTTGGATAAAGCCATGCTGACTTTGTTCCATTAAACCATGTCTTTCTATATGTTCTGTGATTTTGATGTTTAGAACACTTTCCACTATTTTTCCTGGCACTTTCCACTATTTTTCCTGGCACTGAAGTCAGTCTCACTGGTCTGTAGTTTTTTATATTGAGGTTACATTAGCTACCCTCCCGTCTTCAGGTACATTGGATGATTTTAATAATAGTTTACAAACTATTAAATCTGAAATTTCATTTTTGAGTTCCTTCAGAATTCTGGGGTGTATACCATCCAGTCCTGGTGATTTACTATTCTTCATTTTGTCAATTAGGCCTACCATATCTTCCAGGTTCACTGTGATTTGGTTGAATTCATCTCTGAGGCCTCTCTCCTTCCCATCGGAAGGTGAGGGCTGCTGCTTTGGAGTTTCTTTAGATTTTGTTTATTTATTTAAAATTACTTAAAACTCACACATCGCATCACAAGCCATTCTAAGGGCTTGATTCACTAAGGTATTGCTGCCTTTCTATGTCTATAGGAAAATGCCTTGATGAATCAGGCCCTTTCGTGGATTACAAATGGGTTAAAAGACAGAAAACAGAGTGCTTTTCAATATATTTATAAATGATCTGGAAAGGAATATGATGAGTGAGGTAATCAAATTTGCAGATGATAAAAATTATTCAGAGTAATTAAATCACACATAGTTTTTGGGTACTTGCCAGGTACTTGTAGCTTGGATTGGCCACTGTTGGAAACAGGATGCTGGGCTTGATGGACCCTTGATCTGACCCAGTATGGCAATTTCTTAAATTATGTTCTTAACTGAGATACAAAATATGTAAAATATATATGAAAGCAAACAGCATTTTAAAACAAAATAAAATACACAAAATATTGTCAGTATAAATCAAATTAAAGCATTAGCTTTTTATACATTGTTTTAGTTAATCTTCTACAAACTCTTTTATGTCCAATACAAAGCACAATTCAGTTGGAAGAGAGTTTCTGCTGTGGAAACTGCTCATTCTCTAGTTAAAACTAATTTTACTTCCTCAATTGAAGAAATGACTAATAGTTGCTGGTTGTGAGAATGCAATGAACATTGAGGGATATAGAAAAACAAGGTATATTTTAATTATTGAGATTTATCCTCACGTACCACTTTGAAAACTAAAAACAACACTTTAAACAATATCTTGTAATGCCAAGCTACCAATAGAACAATATTTTAACAATGCCGGTTGATGGCAATATAGTGCACGCTTGTAGGCCATTGTAAACAATTACTTTGTGGACTCTTATTTGACTTTAGATTGTATAAGTCAATAAATGGATTTTATTAAAAAAAACAAACAGTCTTTCAAGTAACTGACCTTGAGCTGAAGAATCAAACTAAGCCCAGCAAAGATTCTTGACAAAATATTTATTCTCAAAACAGTGTTGATCAAATTATTTTCTAAACAAGCATCAGGAACAAGAGAAAAAAAAACTTGGCAACAAATGATAAAAATATTCAAGATAATAGGCAAAACACAAAAACAAATGCAGAAACTAGCTGAGGAGATGCATACAGGATTGCTGATGGTTGCCAAGGCAACCTGAACGCCTCTTCTCAGTACAGTTATACAAGAAATCAGTGACGTATCTTTTCAGTGGAGATTGGAATCAGCTTGAGCCCCAGTTACATCCACAAGGCCCATTACATCCCTTCACAAGCGAATTCCCACAAGACCCTTACAACCCGGCATGAGTCTGCCCTTCGATCCAGAAAATCTTCACTACAAAAAACCCGCACACGCCGTGGTGAACTCCCTACTCAGTGTGCATGCATTTGAGCCGACGTCAGGCACGCATACGCGCGCACACTCGAGACGTCCAATGAAAGAATTCTCACAAGCCCGAATGAGCTCCACAGAAACCCCCCGGCCGACGAGCAACCCAGCAAAACTGGCAAGATTGCTGCCTCGATGCCAATCCCACAAAAGGTAAATTTATAACAGCCATTTTGACTATGGATAATGGATACCCTCACTCGAAAAATCATGAGGTTAGACCATAGGCTTGCATTTTAAATTCAGTAGTGGAAAAGCAAATATGCTGGATTCTGAAAAATTGACTCACTGGGAGACCATTCTTGAAAGCACACGGGTGAAAACTTTGATACATTGAAAGGCTGTTACGGTCCAATTGCTTCCCATAAACCGTGGTCTCCAATCCATTTTCACTTTTGAACATAAAAATATGCAGAAAGGAAATCTGGTTCAGACTTGAGTTCACAGTGAATTTTAAATGCAAATCAATGGTGTTTAACCAGTCAAAAAATTGTATCAAAGATTCTTCTGTGGAGTTCCAAAGAAAAAAAAATTCTTCAACATATCTTACCCAAAAAATAATGAGGGAAAAAAATGAGGATTTGTAAATAAATTCTTGTTCCAAAGCATCCATTACCAATTCAACTATTAATGGGATTACCGAAGAACCCATGGCAATTCCATGAGTTTGAATGTTAAAATCCCCATTAATTTTTTTTTTATTCTTCTTTAACACTAAACGTGCTATAGCTATCAAAAACTTCAGAGGGAATACGATGCATGTGTTGTACCAATAAAAAGGTAGTCTCAATGGTCTTAAGCACAGTCCTGTGGGAAACATTCGTAGAAAGAAATAACATCAATAGTGACTAGAATGTTATTAGCAGAAAGTGGTGGAAGTCTTTGTAATTTATTTGGCACTTGTGTAGTATCTTAGATATAAGAATACATATTTTTAATATGTGGGTGCAAAAATGTGTCCAGAAAAATTGCTAAGGGTTCCAGGAGAGATCTATTACTTGAAATAATAGTACGTAAAGGTGGATTCACCAACGATATATGTACCTTAGAAGACCGTTCATTATCGGTGTCCTAGGATGAACAAAATGTAAATACTTGTGTTCCTTTTTAATTCGGATTGGAACATTCTCCTCAGAAATGAGATCTATCATAGGGTGCTATTTACTAAAGGGTTATCGCGTGCGTTAGGGCCTTTTTGCATGCGATAGGATGTAAGTTAGCTGCAGGGGAGGAGTCGGGGTGGGGAGGGGGAGGAGTTGGCCATGGCATCACCGCCGGCAATAATGTGCGGAATATTATTGCCCGCAGTAGTGCGACGAATAACAATACCTTTTATGGTGTCGCTATTTGTGCAAAAGGTTGCAGCCGGCTGCACCACGGCCTGCAAAATTGCACCGCTGCAGTGTGAATGGCTGCTGCCTTTCGCAGGCCCCTCCCCCACCCCCCCTTTGCCTCCCCACCCCCTTTTTCGCGGGATTCATCATTCTGTGAAGAATGATGAATCCAGTCCATGGTTTGTAATTGCAATGTTGGGTCTGTCTCTAAGAGCTGAAATATTTTGTGTCTGATAAATGTGTCAATAACTTATGTTTGTAGTATGTACAATCTTGGATAACAATGCTACCACCCTTGTCAACAGGTTTGATGACAATTGAATCGTTCATTGCTAAACTCCATAGGACTTGGATTGAGTCAGAAGTTATTTATTTATTTATTTGTATGTTTTTATATACCGAAGTTTAGCATGGCCTTCATTCTGGTTTACAGGTATAACAAGCTAATACATGAAAATACATGAAAATCAAACAGGTTACATTATTAACTGTGTGAGGCAGTGCAGCCCTACACTCCGAGATACATGTAAAAAACAGTGTTATACATTAACAGTCAAATTGATTACATTACTAACTGTGGGAGGGTGATAACAGGAGTCTATATGAACAGTCATAATATGTATATTAACACCGAAGGGGTATGTTTTGGTAATTATATCAGTTAGTTTTAGGTTTTTCACAGCGAGGTGATGCCTCTTATTGAGTATATTTTATAAGTGAGAGAAGGCAATTGGATGTAATAGGTCCAATCGGTTATAATGCTAGGTATAGGAGACGATGGCAGATAATAAAGTGCTTAGCAGTAATTATTTTTCTTGTGTAGGATATGGCACTTGTTTACCCTATGCCTTCTTTGTAGGCTTGTCTGAATAACCAGTTTTTGAGAAGTTTTCTAAATATTTTTGTGTTATTTTGTAGTCTTAGGTTTGTTTTTTTATTTACTATTTTTCTATACCGGCTTTCAAGACAGGGGTCACATCAAACCGGTTTACATTTAACAGGGTGTGCAATATACAGAGAACTCGAGCAACTATAACTGGTGCAGGAATTGCAGTTATAATAAAACAGGGAAGTACACAACTGGGAGCAGAGGAAGAAGAAGAAAAGAGAGATTAATTGACAGCAAATTATTTACAACGATTATTTACAGAAATGCAAAATTAATTCCAATGTGGAAGACATGACGTCGTGAATGAGGTTGATGACAGAGTGTTGGTGTTTAAACCCATTTATAACAATGTGTTTGTGATGACGGTAGCAGGGATCAGTCTGTGTCTGGATTGGCTTTTTTAAAAAGCCAGGTTTTTAGCCTTTTCCTGAAAGTTGGTAGGCACGGTTCCTGATGTTTTCTGGTAGTGTGTTCCATATGTGTGGTCCGGCAATTGATATTGCTCTTTTTCTTACGGTAGTTAGTTTGGCGGTAGTGACTACTGGGATGTCTAGCTTGGCTTTGTTTGTTGACCTAGTGTTACGTCGGTTATTGTGTTTTTGTATTATGGTGTTTATGGACATGCTTTCACTTTTATGTATTGCATTGTGAAAGATGGTTAGTGCTTTGTATTCGATTCTTTTTTCTACAGGTAGCCAATGCAGCCCTTTTAGTACAGGGGTGATGTGGTCCATTTTTTTGCGGCCTGTGAAGGCTCTGGCAGTGGCATTCTGCAGTATTTGGAGTGGTGGTGTAGTTGATTTGGGCAGGCTAATCAGAAGTGAGTTGCATTAATCGAGGTCTGTAAATATTAGGGATTGGAGAACGGTTCTGAATTCAGTTTGGTTCAGGAGTGGTTTTAGGTGTTTGAGAATTGATAGTTTATGAAAACCTTCTTTGATTTTCATTGCAATGTGCTTTTTGAAGTTTAGTTCGGGGTCAATCCACATTCCTAGATCTTTCACGTTTTCTTTTAGCTTGATGAGTGTGTTGTCAATTTGAATGGCATGGTTCTGGTGATCTACAGAGTTTTTCCTTTCAATTAGATTACATTCGGTTTTGCCATATTAAGGCAGAGTTTCATTTGGTTTAGCTTGTTTTTTATGGTATTGAGGTAGGTGGCTGAGAGATTCATTGCATTCTCGAGGGTTTTTGTTACTGGTATGATTAATTGGATATTGTCGGCATACATAAAGACTCGAGAGTAGCTGACATAATGGCAGTAGATATATATTGAACAGTGTGGCTGAGAATCCTTGTGAAACTCCATTATCTAGTGGGATGGCTTCTGAGGTGAGGTTGTTGATGTTTACTTTAAATGATCTGTTGTGGAAGAAGGAGGTAAACCAGTCCAGTGTTTTTCCAGTTAGACCGATCTCTGCTAGCCCGGAGATTAGGCTTTTATGTTTGATCATGTTGAAAGCGGCCGAGAGGTCTAGTAGGATTAGGATGAATCGTTGACTACTGTCGAAACCCCTTATGATTGTGTTTGATAGATTGAGGAGTAAGGTTTCTGTGCTATGATTCTTTCAGAATCCGTTTTGAGTGGGGTATAGGATGTTGTTCATGTCAATATGATCGTTGAGTTGTTTAAGGACTGATTTTTCAGTTAGCTTGGCAAGGAAAGGTACGTTTGAGATTGGGTGATAGTTGTTGAGTTAATCGGGATTAAGGTTCTTTTTTTTTAAGATGGGTTTAATTGTGGCAATTTTTAATTTGTCTGGTAGTTCACCTTCATCTAGAGATTTGTTTATAATTGCCATGATGGTTGGTGTAATGGTTTGAGTTATTTCCTTTAGGGATCGTATAGGTATTATGTCGAGTTCATGATGGGCAGGGTTTAGGTTTTTGATTAATTTTTCCATTTCAGTGGTTGATACAGGTTCGAATGTGGTCCATCGTGTGATATATTTGATGTTAAGCTGTGTTTTTTGGTTTGGGAATTTGTTTATTTTCTCAGTTATTTTGCTGATTTTGTCTTTGAAGAAGATGGCAAGTTCTTGGCTTAGGTTTTTGTTATGGGGTGTGATGATGTTGTTGTTGTCTGAGATTAGGTTTTTTACTATGTTGAATAGCGATTTTGGGTCATTGAGGAGTTTTAGATTTTTTTTGCCATAGTAATCTCGCTTTGTTTTATTTATCAAGTTTTTATAATATGCTAGGTGGGTGCAATATCTTTCCAGCGTTAGTTGGCATTTGTTTTTCGCCATTCTTTTGCTTTCCTTCTTAAGATGGATTTTGTGTCTCTTAGTTGACTGTTGAACCATGGGATCAAGTTTTTTCTTTTGTTCTTGATCTGTTTTGTCCTTTCTGGGTTTATAGTATTGGCAATTTCAGTTGTAATTTGGTGCCATGATTGGGTGGCTGTGTTTATATTTGAGAGATCTAAGTTCATTAATTGCTTTCCAAGTTCTTGTAGGAGTTTATCTTGCTGGAAAGGGGGTCTGTACTTGAATGAGTAGGGTTTGTTAGTTTCTGTCTTGATGTTTGGGTTGGTTTGGGCCTTGCATTGTAGGAGAATGTGGTCTGACCATGGGACTGGTGTGTAAGATACTGTTATGTTTGTTAGGAAATTGTCGTTTGTGAAAATAAGGTCAAGAGTTTGAACTGCTTTATGAGTTGGGTTGTTCACCTGTTGTGTGAAGCAGAGGGATGATAGTACATCCATCAGGGTTTGGCAGGTTATCTTTCATCTGGGAATTTTCCATTTTTTCAATGTCTTTCAGTACTAGCTCTCTAAATGTGATAATCTACTAGATGGGGTGGGGGGGGGGGGCACCCATTTTGATTTTCCATAAATTATGGATGTTCTCTCTTCAGGAATCTCACTCAAAGCACAATAAAGTTTAATTTGTAATTTCCTAATGAACTGATGTATCAACACCCAACTGTCAAAATAATTGTGTTTGTTTGTTGGAACAAATGGAAGCCCCAAGTTTAAAACTTGCTCTTGGGTGTGTGTTAACAAATGATATGATAAGTTAGAATACCATAACAGCTCGGTAGCCCAAAATATTTGTGTATTACAACATTCTGACAAGGCAGAATTCATAACTACATAGTAAAAAACCTGGTTCTCCCCAGAACTTAAACGGATGAAGCTAGACCTCAGACACAAAGAAGGCACATGGCGTAAGAACCCCAACACCACAACACTATCGGATTACAAATGTACCCTCCATCTCTACAAGATCTCTCTTCTACAGACAAAAAAAGATTTCTATGCAAGCAGAATCCACGATATGCAATATGATGCCAGGGCTCTGTTTTCCTTCGTATTCCAACTCACAAAACCCTCTGCCCCCACCATCCCTGATGAACAGGATCAATCTAAAGCCAATGAACTAGCATTTATCTTCCAGGATAAAATTACAAACACACTTGCACTTCTCCCCACTATCCCAATGCCCCCAACCCTAAATTCTAATCCCACCCATCGCTCTAGAGCCACCCTCGACTCCTTCAAACCCACTACCACCCTGGAGATAGAATCCACCCTTAAGAAAATGAAACCTTCCAGCCATCCGACGGACCACATCCCAACCAAACTTATGCTCCTCATCCCCAGCACCATCTCTAGATCACTGACCAACATCATAAACTGTTCCCTAGCCCAAGGAATCTACCCGGATGAGCTAAAAACTGCATCTCTCAAACCCCTCTTGAAGAAACCCAACCTGGATACAAAAGAACTCTCCAATTTCAGACCCATATCCAACCTTCCATTTCTAGCGAAGCTCACAGAGAAAGTTGTGAACACACAACTCTCTGACTACCTTGAGGAAAATAAAATACTATACCCTTCACAGTACGGTTTCCGGAAATCCTCCAGTACTGAAACCCTTCTCCTCTCCCTATCAGACCACATCCTCTTGGGTCTTGACAAAGGGCTTTCATACTTACTGGTCCTTCTAGACATCTCAGCGGCTTTCGATAAGGTAAACCATATCATTCTGCTAAACCGTCTATCAGACATTGGAATCACAGGACTCGCCCTCAGACGGTTCAACTCTTTCCTCAACAATAGAAGCTACAAGGTTAGAGTCAACAACAAAGAATCACCAAGTTATAAATCAACGCTAGGCATCCCACAAGGCTCTTCTTTATCCCCAACCCTCTTCAATATCTACTTACTGCCCCTCTGCCATCTGCTCACAAACCTAAAATTAACACACTACCTCTATGCAGATGATGTTCAGATATTGATCCCCATAAGAGAATCCCTGCCAAAAACGCTTGACTACTGGGAAAACTACTGGGAAAACTGCCTGAAGTCCATAAAAAGCCTCCTCTCCAGCCTGAACCTGGTTCTCAATGCATCCAAGACGGAAGTCCTTCTTATCTCCCCTGAACACTCGACCAACACCGATATAACAGCTCTCGTCCCACAGATTACTCAAACTAGAGATTTAGGAGTTATACTAGACAATCATCTGAATTTAAAGAAATCAATTAATAATATCACCAAGGACTGTTTCTATAAGCTTCATGTTCTAAAAAGAATCAAGCCCCTTTTCCACTTCCAGGACTTCAGAACCATCCTTCAATCTACGTTATTCTCGAAAACTGACTACTGTAATGCTTTACTCCTGGGGCTCCCCATCTCAGCCACAAAACCTCTACAAATGCTCCAGAACGCAGCAGCCAGAATCTTAACCAACACCAACCGACGTGCTCACAACACCCCCATCCTCCGAAACCTACACTGGCTGCCAATAAAATACAGAATTCTACATAAAGCACTCACTATAATCCACAAAACCATCCACAAACAGCTCACACTAGACCTTCAGACCCCTTTCAAACACCGCTCTTCAGAAAGACCCATCAGAGAAGCATATAAAGGAACCCTTCAAGTCCCTCCTACTAAATCCACCCATCTAACATCCACCAAAGAACGTTCCTTCTCCACAGCAAGCCCAGTCCTTTGGAACAGACTACCGACTGACCTAAGACTGGAACCCTGCCTTCTTACCTTTCGAAGAAAAATTAAGACGTGGCTGTTCCTCCAAGCCTTCCCCTAACTTAAAATGTCACTTAAAATATCACGTCAGACTCAGCCCAAGGAATGGGATGTTCACTAATCTCTTAACCCGTCATATATATCCCTATTGAAAAAAGAGCAGAATTCAAAGTCCTCACCATACTCCACAAAGCAATATACAATGCCGACTATTCCGCCTTTGATGACATCATTCACATCCATTGCTCCCAACGTACTACACGAACCGCCAGCAAAATTAATCTAGTGATTCCCTCACTTCCACAGGCTAAATTATCCTCCACCAGAAACAGAGCCTTTTCCATCATCGGCCCTAAGCTCTGGAACTCGCTTCCTCATTGCCTCACCAATCAAGATAACTTAAAATCCTTCAAAAAAGACTTAAAACCCTGGCTTCTCAGCCAATCTTTTAAAGATAGCACTCAATGACTTTAAAATTCTTTTATATATTCCTGCCATTTTTCAATCTCCCTGTTACAATGATACAGATGCCCTTCAATGCTTCATGAGATATATGTACATCTATTCAGGGTTCTATCCTGTGTTATCTTGTTATACATTCTCCTGTTGTGTTTACTATCGTTAATTTTAAATTGTAATCTTCATACATCGTTCTATGTAACATGTTGTTTCTGTATGTAAACCGGAGTGAAGGCAACTCTGCTATACCTCGGTATATAAAAAATGCTAAATAAAAATAAATAAATAAATAAATATTATTTGTATGTAGTTAATTCCTCTCTGTCTACTTCCTGGCTACTATAGCCCCCAAGTTCAATCCCCTTGTTATATGTAACTTTTCTTGTTTCCGCCTTCTTGTTTGGTTACACTTGTTAATCCCCCAAGTTCCATGTAAACCGGCCTGATATGAAACCCATTCATGAAGTCCGGTATAGAAATATTAAATTAAATATTAAATATATTAAATTAAAAATAAAATAAATAACCCAAAGCTCCAATTTCATAATATTTTTTCTGATGAGCCACTGATTTCTTTTAAAAAGGGTCCTAGCTCAAGCTTTTCACGCATCTTTATCCCCAGTTGTTAAAGCTACAGAATTGAAACATCACAAAGGCCATTTTTTACTGTGGAGCCTGTGACATGTGTTCAACCACTATTGAAGTTAACATCTGGCAAGACCCCATAACTACAGTGCATTACAAGACATTTCTCATTAGCAACTTTAACTCATAGAATGTTGTTTACATGTTACATTGCACTTGCCCACACAGTAGATTAAATATGAGTAAACTAGATGCGCCAATAGTAAACACTGTTTACAACATGAACATACTTTTGACCAATTACATTGGACAATTTTGGATACAGTCATTCCCTCAGAGAGATGGAGATATTAAGGCATTATTAAATTTCAAAGAACAATGCTGGATTTTCCAGTGGTCTTCCAGTGTTCCTCTTGGGTATAAATGACAATATAGAGTGGATGTCATTTGTTTGATTCACACAATTGTTAATGCTGCAGTGGAAAATAGTTTTCATTGTCATTATATACATCAAGCTGATTGGTCCATTTGAATTTGCCAGTTTTACATTGGTTCTTTGATCCAATTATACCGCATAAATAAGTATAATCAAAATGGCGGATGCTTTAACTGCTGTTATAAAGTGTGTGATGAGAAGCGGATTGTTTCAACCAAGATACAGATCATTGCTATGCCTTTTTGCTGTTGGAGCCCCTGAGGAAGGAAATCTTCCGAAACATGGGAAAAGTAATGGGAAAAGTAATGGAGTCACTGCTGAAAGAGAGAATAGTGAACTATCTACAGTCCGGAGAATTGATGGACCAGAGGCAACATGTAAACCGATTCACCAGGGGAAGATCCTGTCAGACAAATCTGATTGACTTTTTTGACTGGGTAACCAAGGAATTGGATCAAGGAAGAGCACTCGATATCATATACTTGGATTTCAGCAAAGCTTTTGATACGATTCCGCACAGGAGACTGGTGAATAAAACGAGAAGCTTAGGAGTGAGTGCCGAGGTGGTGACCTGGATTGCAAATTGGTTGACGGACAGAAGACAATGTGTGATGGTAAATGGAACCTTCTCTGAAGAGAGAGCGGTTTTAAGTGGTGTACCGCAAGGATCGGTGTTGGGACCGGTCCTGTTCAATATCTTTGTGAGCGACATTGCGGACGGGATAGAAGGTAAGGTTTGTCTTTTTGCGGATGACACTAAGATCTGCAACAGAGTGGACACGCCGGAAGGAGTAGAGAGAATGAGACGGGATCTAAGGAAACTGGAAGAGTGGTCGAAGATATGGCAGCTGAGATTCAATGCCAAGAAGTGCAAAGTCATGCATATGGGGAGTGGAAATCCGAATGAACTGTATTCGATGGGGGGGGAAAGGCTGATGTGCACGGAGCAGGAGAGGGACCTTGGGGTGATAGTGTCTAATGATATGAAGTCTGCGAAACAATGCGACAAGGCGATAGCAAAAGCCAGAAGAATGCTGGGCTGCATAGAGAGAGGAATATCGAGTAAGAAAAGGGAAGGGATTATTCCCTTGTACAGGTCCTTGGTGAGGCCTCACCTGGAGTACTGTGTTCAGTTCTGGAGACCGTATCTACAAAAAGACAAAGACAAGATGGAAGCGGTACAGAGAAGGGCAACCAGGAAGGTGGAGGATCTTCATCGGATGACGTACGAGGAGAGATTGAAGAATCTAAATATGTACACCCTGGAGGAAAGGAGGAGCAGAGGTGATATGATACAGACTTTCAGATACTTGAAAGGTTTTAATGATCCAAAGGCAACGACAAACCTTTACCATAAGAAAAAAATCAGCAGAACCAGGGGTCACGATTTGAAGCTCCAGGGAGGAAGATTCAGAACCAATGTCAGGAAGTATTTCTTCACGGAGAGGGTGGTGGATGCCTGGAATGCCCTTCCGGAGGAAGTGGTGAAGACCAGAACTGTGAAGGATTTCAAAGGGGCGTGGGATAAACACTGTGGATCCATAAAGTCAAGAGGCCGCCAATGAAGAGTGGGTGACTCGCCAGAATGATGGCTACTGCCTGGAGACAATACCCTTAGGGGCGGATTTTAAAAGGCGCGTGAATAGCCTACTTTTGTTTGCTCTCCAGGCGCAAACAAAAGTACGCTGGATTTTAGTAGATACACGCGGAGCCGCGCATATCTGCTAAAATCCTGGATCGGCGCGCGCAAGGCTATGGATTTTGTATAGCCGGCGCGCGCCGAGCCGCGCAGCCTACCCCCGTTCCCTCCGAGGCCGCTCCGAAATCGGAGCGGCCTCGGAGGGAACTTTCCTTTGCCCTCCCCTCACCTTCCCCTCCCTTCCCCTACCTAACCCACCTGCCCGGCCCTGTCTAAACCCCCCCCTTACCTTTGTTGGGGGATTTACGCCTCCCAGAGGGAGGCGTAAATCCCCGCGCGCCAGCGGGCCTCCTGCGCGCCGGGCCGCGACCTGGGGGCAGGTACGGAGGGCGCGGCCACGCCTCCAGACCGCCCCGGGCCGTAGCCACGCCCCCGTACCCTCCCCCAAAACGCTGCCGACACGCCCCCGAAACGCCGCGACGACCGGGCCCACCCCCCGACACGCCCCCCTTGGAGAACCCCGGGACTTACGCGAGTCCCGGGGCTCTGCGCGCGCCGGGAGGCCTATGTAAAATAGGCTTCCCGGCGCGCAGGGCCCTGCTCGCATAAATCCGCCCGGTTTTGGGCGGATTTACGCGAGCAGGGCTCTGAAAATCCGCCCCTTATTCAATAAACATACACATGGTTACTGTGACTCCAACATCGCTCTAAGCTTCAACAGCAAGAGGAAATGTGGAAAAAAGGATTTGCACTCACAAAGACGGGAGTAGCTGGCTTGTTACGGCGGTTACTACCCCAAACCAAATGTGCCTGATACTTCACTTTCAATGCATATCCAGCATAGCTCTCTGCTTCAATGGCAGGGGAGAAGAAAAACTGATATTTCACGCATATCCAGCATAGCTCTCTGCTTCAATGGCAGGGGAGAAGAAAAACAACCAATAAGGGCTGTATAACATAGTCTGGGTAAAAACAAATAAGCATGGGTGTAGCTTGCTTATTGCGGCAGTTACTACCCCTACTACCTCTAACTAATCAAGCTTGATATTTCACTTGGATGCAGCTCCATCACTGCTCTCTACATTAATGGTGGGGGAGGAAGGGAAATAGAACCAAGAGCTAAGAGAAACAGATAAGTATGAGAGAAAAAATGTGTGAAGCTTGCTGGGCAGACTGGATGGGCCGTTTGGTCTTCTTCTGCTGTCATTTCTATGTTTCTATGTGTCAGGCAGTGCATTTCTACATGACCTGTTTAATCGAAAAACTAAGATAAAAGTGTCAATGGTTTACATTGAGAAGCTTTCATTTTAAGTGTATATAACAAAAAAAACCAAGGACTTTAAAAAATAAGGATTTGAGAGACCTATGATTAAAAAATTGAATGGGCAACTCATTATTCATCCCTCTTAGTGGTTTAAGAGTGAAAATTGTAAATCACAAATAAGAGAGCTACACGCTAGCCCTGAGTATATCAAGTCTCTCTTTTTTTGCAATTATATGAATTTCCTATTTTATGTGTCTATTTATAATCAGTAGAAAGTCCTTGCCATATCGTATTAAGTAATCTAATTGATGTGTTCAACTACACTAGCATTCTCTTAAGAATCAGACTCAAGCTGAGAAACTGAGTGCTTTAGAAAATAAGATTACCCTTTTTCTGAACGTGAATCCGTTATAATGAGAAATCATTTAAATATGCATAGGAAACTGGAAAATTTGGGGAATAATCTTAAGAGATATAATTTAAGGGTTTTTTTTATTTTCCTCGTTGTTCAATTTTCTCTCCCTTGGAGATGCTTAGGAGATTTTGTTTTTATAATTCTCCTGGGGATCTCCAAGAAAAAAATGTTCCTTCTGTTGTTAAAGCTTACTCCTTGCTATCTGCTGATAATCATTTTGGAGAAGATTCTATGGATCTTACTGATTTCATTATTATATTTTTTTTTGTTTAATATTTTTATTGAAGTTATATGTAACATACACGAAGGTAAGAGTAACAAACATTATCACTCCATTTAAACATCAAGCATTAACATAGCAAACAACAGTGCCCTATATTTATTTATTTATTTATTTGCTTATTTATTTATTTAAATTCTTTTAATATACCGATGCTCAAGACCAGGTCTTATCGTACCGGTTTACAATAAACTAGGGGGTAAACCAGTTAATACTGAACGCGAAAGTTATATTACAACAGGGAGAGTGGAACAAGGCTGTTAGAAAAAAGGGATAGATTAACAATTTCTAACTGGAGAGCAGTGCATATAAGCCGAGAGTAATTGCTTACATGGTAAGAATTATATACAATTTACACAGTGGAGTCAATTAGGCAAGTTATATGAGAGTGCAGTTAGCAGAAAAACAGTTCCTTTGTGTGGCGGAAAGAGGACGCAACCATGGGGTGTAGGTCCGTGTGGGTAACCATAAGGCTTCTTTAAGGATATGCTTGGGTGAACAGCCATGTTTTTAATTTTTTTCTGAATGTGATATGACAATGTTCCTGGCGGAGATCTGGTGTGTATAGCGGATTTTTTCGGGGGAACCTGGAGGGAGTCTCTGTATGCAGATCTGGTAGGTCTTGCTGAGTAGTGTGGTTTGAGGGGTATGGTGACTTGGAGAGAGGATTGCTGAAATATGGTTTTGTGAATGATGGTCAGTGTCTTGAAGTGAATTCTGTAGCGGATGGGTAGCCAGTGAAGTATTTTTAGAATCGGAGTGATGTGGTCCATACAGCAAGAGCTTGTGAGGATCCTGGCTGCAGCGTTTTGCAGCATTTGAAGAGGTTTGGTAGAAGAGGCTGGGAGACCAAGCAGCAGCGCATTACAATAATCAATCTTTGAGAATAGTATGGCTTGAAGGACCGAGCGGTAGTCATGGAAGTTTTAGGACCTGTAGTTTGTAAAAACCTTCTTTCGTGGTGTTGTTAATGAATTTTTTAAAGATCATTCTGGAGTCTAGGATGGCTCCAAGGTCTCTCACTTGATTTACTAATGGTGTATTAGTAGTGTTGGCTAGCGGGTTATTATCATTGGGGGAAATGACCAGCAATTCAGTCTTGGACATATTGAGAACAAGGCTGAGGCTTGTGAGAAGGGGTTGATGGCGTGAAGGCAGCTATTCCAATAGTTAAGAGTGTCGGAAATGGGATCCTTGATGGGGATTAGGATCTGCACGTCGTCCGCATAAATGAAGTAGGTGAGGTAGAGGTTATTGAGTAGTTGGCATAGGGGGAGAAGATATATGTTGAATAGGGTCAGCGAGAGCGAGGAACCCTGGGGAACTCCTTGCTTGGTCGCTACAGGGTGAGACTCTTTGTTGATTATTTGTACTTTGTAATATCTGTCGCTTAGAAAGGATTTTAACCAGAGGAGTGCAGAACCTGAGATGCCTATTTCCATCAGACGGTTGATGAGGATTGTGTGGTTAACTGTGTCGAACGCTGCCGAGATGTCTAGCAGAGCTAGCAAGTATGATTGATCTTTGTCGAGGCCCATCAGGATGTTGTCCGTTAATGAGAGTAGGAGAGATTCTGTATTTCTGCGTTTCCTGAAACCGAATTGAGATGGGTATAGAATGTCATGGGAGTCGAGGTAGCTAGTCTGTGAGTCAAGTATTGACCAGTTTTTCCATTAGCTTGGCTATGAAAGGTAGGTTGGCGATGGGGTGGAAATTTTTGGGGTTGGATGGGTCCAAGTTAGGTTTTTTTAGTAATGGTTTCAGAGAGGCTGTTTTTAAAGCATCCAGGACTGTTCCGTGAGTGAGGGAACAGTTTATGATGACGGCCAGAGGTTTGTCGATGATGTTAGGGATTGTGAGAAGGAATTTGGTTGGGATTTGGTCTATTGGGTGTGATGAGGGCTTCATTTTCTTGATGATAGATTTGATTTCCAAGGATGATGTAGTATCAAAAGATTCTAGAGACTGTTCGTGTATTGATGGGGTTTGGTTTTGGTAAGGTGGAGGCTGGGAGTTTGGAATGGGGTTGGAAGATGTCAGCAGAATAAGTAAATTTTTGATTTTGTTGTCGAAGAAAACTGCCAACTCAGAGGATTTGTTTTGTGCTTCTTCTTCCGGGATGATTGGAGGAATAGGGGTGGTGAGTGCTGCAACATATGAGAAAAGTGTTTTTGGGTCGTATAGGAAGCTGTGTATTTTTTTGGCGTAGAAGTCCCTTTTGGTATGAAGAATGGTGGCCCTATAGTAGCTCATTGCGGTTTTGTAGGAGGCCAGTGCGGTGGAGGTGGGATCCTTCCGCCAGTGTTGTTCTTTATGTTGTAGGTCTTGTTTGAGTTTTCTTAATTCTGATGAGAACCAGGGTTTTTTGTTAGTACGGGCAGGATTGATATTTTTGGATGTCAAGGGGCATATTTTATCAGCTGCTGAGCGGGTGATAGTTAGCCAAGAGTTCATGGCGGTGTCCGCATTTGTGAGGTCCAGGTTAGTTAGGTACTTGGTGAGAGTGTTGCTGACGGCTTCCATGGAGCATGGTTTTCTAAATTGGATCGAGGATTTAGGGATGTTGGTGGTCGGGTTTTTTCTTTATGGATAGTTCAGTTTCTATCATCGAGTGATCTGAACAGGGGATGGGGGTACAGGAAGGAAGAGAAGTGGTCGAGATCGGATCATTTGTGAATATTAAGTCTAGCATGTGTCCTGCTTTGTGCATGGGTTTGTTAATAATTTGTTTGAAGCCCATGGCCGTGAAGGAAGAGAGGAGGGCTTTGCAGTTGGCGGAGGGAGATGGGGAGTCAACATGAATGAAGTCTCCTAGCAGGATCGCTGGTGAGTTGGTATTGATGTGTTTAGCTACAAGTTCTATGAGAGGCGATGGGTTAGAGTCTAGGAGCCCAGGCGGGGCATAGATGAGGCAGATTTTGGAGCTGAGTGGATTTGAATAGTCCGATTTCAAGTTTGGTTGAAGTTTTAATTGCGTGCTGGGCTAGTCTTAGTCCTTTTTTTGCAGCTAGCAGTAATCCTCCCCCTCTTTTTTAGTTCTGGGGATAGAGAAAAAGTCATATAGTTGTGTCGGTAATTGGTTGATTAGGGGTGTATCCGTGTTTTTCAACCATGTTTCAGTGATAGCACACAGGTCCGGTTGGGTGTCCAGTAGGTAGTCATTGAGCAAGTGAGATTGAGCAAATGAGATTGAGCAATTGAGCAATTGAGCAAATGAGATTGAGCAAATGAACCATATTAGCCTTTGGTTCATTCATCGCACAATAAAAAATAGAAGAAAGAAAGAAGGAAAGAGAAGCGGGGTTAGAAAGATGAAACAAAAAAAGGAAAAAGAAAGGGGGAAGAAAGAAAGAAGGGGAAGAATAGCTGATCCGTAAGAAAGAGATAACGAGTCTCCATTTCAACCAGAGTATGAAAACTTTTAAAGAGAAGTAATATAATCATGTAAAGGCTTCCGCATCATAGACCATTTGGCAAGTCTGTTAAATTTAACCACCATTGCTTTTTCATATTTACTGTATAAACAAACCGAATTCCACCATAAATGTTCAGAGAGCATCTCGCTGTGTTTCCAGTTGGACATAATGTTACGCAAGACGATTATTAGAAAAAAATCTAATAGTCTCCACTGAGGGAGAGGAAGCTTTAAAGATGGATCAGCTCCTTTTAATATAACTAATGAATAAGATACTGGTGTATTAAGGGCCAATATTGAAGAGATAGTGGATCAAATTTGTTGCCAAAACTTGTGAACATAAGGGCATGTGAAAAGCATGTGTTTCATAATAGTATTATTAGTCAAGCAAGACCAGCAATTATGTGTGGGGAAAAGTCTTGCCCGGTGTAATTTCCAAGGAGTCCATATGGCCCTATGAATAACGAAAAAAGAAGTTTGTGTGATACTGGATGAAAGCAAGGTACAGATAGAAATGGACCACACATATTCACATATCTTATTGGAGGGAACAGTATCAATATCAGAGGACCATATGGGGTATAACTTCTTGGTTACTTGTCGCAGCAAGAGGCTTTTAATAATTTTATACAATCTAGAAGCCTGATGACTTTTAAATCCATGATCTAGATATATCATAAGAAGATAAGGCGGTTATCAAGAAACAGTTTGGACATGCTTATATTTTGCAGAGCATTTCATAATTGCAACCAGGCATAAAATTGAATTTGAGAGATATCAAATCATTCTTTCACCAAGCAAATGGCAGGAGGTGGCTATCTGTCATTACAGAAGAAAGAAACTAGACACCTTTCTCTTGTCATTTAGTCCAATTGAGGGAATGGTCTCTGACCTTCATCAGGGTGTGGATTGTGCCAAAGAGGGCTTAATTAAGAGTTCCGCCAAGAGTAAATCAGGGATGGACAGAACTAATCAAATTCCCCTAAGGCACTATGTAAGGACTGCAATATAGAATTTGGAGAAAGGGCCATGCCAGGAAAACTTTGCGCTGGGAAAGGGGAGATAAGGAATCATTTTATATAGGCCCAATGGGGTTGCTCCATGGTTGAAAAACCAGAGGTAAAGTGATGAAAGCCTTGTTGTAAAATAAATGCTTGGTGGTAAGCATAAAAATCTGGGAAATTACCCCCCCCACACACACACAAGACTTTGCTCCTTTCAATTTAGATAAAGCGATTCTAGGTGCCTTATTACGCCATAAAATTTTGACAATACTCTATCAACCTGGGTATAAAAGTCTTTAGAGAAGAAGACGGGCATCATAGATAATACAGAAGTGATCTTAGGTGCTGGGACCATTTTGATAGTTTCTAATTGACCCTACCAAGTAAGATGCAAGGGTGACCACTTTAAAGTAACATCGCGCAGCTGTTGGGGTATGTTGGTTTCACCATGGGACAATGTTTCTGACGGATCCATAAAGAATTTTATACCCAAGTATTTTAACCCTTGTGTGACTTTTTGAACAGGGTATTGGGAGAGATCAACCATAGACACCAAGTAGTTTAGGGGGAGAAACTCAGTTTTATGCCAATTGATTTTATAGCCAGAAATAAAAGAATAGGTAGAAATCATATCAAACAATTGAGAAAGAGAAACTTCAGGATTAGTGAGGAAGAGGAGAACATCGTCCACATATGCTGATAGCTTAAAAATTTCAGATCCGATAGTCACATCTTCTATGGAAGAATTTTGTCATATAGCTAGAAGCAGTGATTCCAAAGCCAGGTTAACTAAAAGTGGAGAAAGAGGACATCCTTGACAAGTGAATCTAAATAACTGGAAGGGTTGGGACGCTTGATTGTTGATATAAAGAAAGGCCTTGGGAGAATGATATAAAAACTGTATCCAAGCTATAAAGTTGGGTCCAAATCCAAACCACTGAAGAGCGGCAATTAAAAAAGGCCACCCTACGTCGTCGAAGGCCTTTTCAGTGTCAAGGGATATCAGGGCCGCTGGTACAGGGGTGGAAAAAAGAAACTCATGAATATGAAAAAAAAGGCGGGTATAGTTAGCTATAAGGCAACACTTAATAAAGCCTGATTGATCAGGATGGATTAATAAACACATAACCTTGGATAGCCGGGTAGCTAAGATTTTTGTGAATATGTTATAATCCATGTTTAGGAGGGAAATTGGTCTATAATTAGCTGGGTATGTCTCATCTCGGCCTGGCTTTGGAATCTCTACTACACAAGCATCCATAAAAGCAGAAGAAGAAGGAGAATGAGAAAGAACAGAAGAGAAATAATTATGTAAATGAGGCGTAAGAGTCTTCTTAAAAGCGTGATAAAAATCAGTAGTAAAACCATTGGGGCTGGGTGCTTTTCCAATGGCGAGAGAAGAGACAGCAGTGTTGATTTCTTCAGCAGTGATCGGGCTGTCTAATACATGCATCTTCTCAGACGATAAGGAAGGATGAGAGATACAAGAAAAGATGTCCTGGATCGCAGCTTGTGAGGGTCTTGCTTCTGATTGATATAAAGAGGCATAAAAATCACGGAAAAATTGTAGTATATCAGAATTATTACACTGGAGAACAATTTTTAACATAATTCCTGTTGAGTTCGATTTTTCAGCTGTTTTAGACTTAAATAGGCATGCTGGTTTCAAAACTGCAGTTAGTTTTCTTCTATCACGTCAAGTTTTTTCTCTTCAGCCTATCTTATGCCTGGATTTATCAAAATGCACTAAATATCGCATGCGATAGGAAAAGAGGCGTGTTTTAAGTAATAGGCTCCTTATTGCAAAGTGCGCTATCTTAGCGCTTAGATAGGTATTACTGCAAACTGTAATAACTCATTAAAGATGAACATTTCATCGGGACAATGTCAGAACTCCAAAAGAATGCTTAGTTGTCATTCAAAAACCTTGTCAAGGACTTTCTTGGAAATACACGAGCACAGAATTACACCGAAATTGTCCAGAAACTCTTGGAGAGCTTCAAAATGCTTTCTTGCAACATGAGCATCAAGGTGCACTTTCAGCATAGCCATCTTGCTGCCTTCTCCGAAAAACCTTGGTGCTGTCAGTGATGAGCAAGGTGAACGATTCCACCAAGATTTGAAGGTCATGGAGACACTGTATCAGGGTAGATGGGATGTACATATGATTGCTGACTATTGTTGGAGCATCAGGCGAGATTGTCCACAGATTGAACATTGCTGGAAAAGCTATAAACATAAATTTTTACCTTAATATGTATGTTTGGTAGCAGAACTTTACTACTTGTACACAATTTGACTTACAGTAACAATATATAGCCTTTGTATGAATAAAATAACTCTAAATAAACAGTATATTCAGGTATTTTTTTCTTTTATTTCCTTTGTATGTACATTTTGTATAATTTTTGGGACAAAGGGAGGGTATCCTGTATCTTAAAAAGTTGACGTGATAGAGAAAAACTGGGGTCATTTTTGGATTCAGATGTCAAAAGTTAGTCAAAAACAAGTGTCAGATCTAACTCAACGAAAATTGTGTTCCCCAGTGTTAGTTACTATATGATTTGAGGGAGAGATGAGCTTGACAATGCGTTTCCTGTCAGTCTTCTTTTTGAGATATGAAACCAATAAGTGACCACATTTATTGTTCCCAGTGTAATATTGTGACTTAGATTGAAAGAGGTTCTGCTGAACTTGAGAACTAAGGAGTTGGTTGTATTGATATCTATCCTTGTGTAGGAAAAAGCAAAGAAGAAGCTGTAGGAGAGTTAATATGTTCTTGCTCAAGAGAAGCTACATTTTGCTGAAGAGCAAGCAGCTCCACTGTTTGGGCTCTTTGACGATGAATAGAGTAACTAATTATGTCTCCCTGAGTCATGTCTTTAAAGGCTTCCCATAATGTCGAAGCTGAGACATCAGTGGTGGTACTGAGTTGAAAATATTCAAGGATTTTGCGGTTTAGCAAATCCAGAAAGTCAGGTTCCGATAGTAACAAAGAATTAAATCTCCACTGGCGGTCCACTGGAAAAGGGGTGGTTAAGTGACATTTAAGAAGAATAGCAGCATGATCCGAGTTCAAGATAGGGCAGATCTTTGCCGAGATGATTTGAGGAACCAACTTGTGGGAGGTTAAAAAAAAGTCTATGCGTGAGTAGGAGGAATGTGGAAAGGAATAAAAGGTATAATCCTTTGCAGTAGGATGTAATAAGCAGTAAGCAAGCACCAAGGATCTGATAATCCAAATTGATCCATAAGGTGTTTTAGTGTTTGGGTAGATTTGGATATTGTGAAGCGGGCCTCGGTTTTCATATCTAGGAGTGGATCTAACGATTGATTGAAGTCTTCACCAATAATACACTGAGAGGAATCCACAGAGAGCAGATGGGCAAACAAATTATGAAAGAAGCTTGGGGTATCAACATTTGGTGCATATAAGTTAAGTATAGTATAGATTTCTTTATGTATGGACACTTGAATGAGATTCCATCGTCCTTCAATGTCTGCAGATTGATGTATAACAGTTGCATCAAGATGCTTGTGAAGTAAAATTGCCTTGCCTCTCTTTTTGTGTACAGCGGGGCTTGAAAAAACTTGTCCCACCCATTGTTGTTGAAGCTTAAGTGCTTCAGAAAGGGGAAAGATGAGTTTCCTGGATCAGAGCTACATCAGCCTGTAGTGATTTCAGATAGGTCAGTATTTTCTTATGTTTAATTGGATGTGAGAAGCCATTGATATTTAAAGAAACAATCGTAATTGAAGTAATATTGGACGCCATAATTGAAAAAAGATGGGTTGAGTTGAAAGCTGGTTGACCATGGGACTAGTATAAGCAAGTTGCGCTGACAGTATTGTAATTAGGATCCGGAGTGTAGAGAAAAAAGAAAGGTCAGCCATAGCACAGTGTAAAAAAATAATCAATCATAATATAGTAAGTGGTAAGTTATAAGACTTAGATATGAAAAACAAAAAAAAGCTAGTCGATGCCATTTCCAGGCACCAGCAAACCATGAAAAAATAAAGAGCCTCAAGGTGGACCATAGGCTTCTCGAGATTCACGCTCTCGAGTTGTTAGTTCAGAACAGTACTTGGGGGAGGGAAAAAGGAGAAATAAGTAACAGAGAAAACAAGAATTTCCTTGTCTTAAAAGATGAGATAAAAAAAATCTTCTCTGTTGCCCCTTACGGCAGATGATGTTGCACAATAAGGATAAATGTATTGCAGAATAAAGTGTGAGGGATTGAGTCCCATGTAATACCTTGAAGCTGTAATCAAGGCATATGAAAGAAACAGAAATCTACTTGATTAATAAACCAGGTAATCCTAGAATGATAACGCAGACCAAGCTTGAGTACACATTCAAGTGACTATATCCTGTGCCTGTTCAAAAGATTTTAAACATTCCTCAAGGTCAACTGGATTGTGAAAAAGCTTGGATTGGTTATGGCAGGTAACCCTCATTAGTGCTGGAGAAAGCAAACCAAATTTTACCCCCAAAGATTGAAGATGGAGCCTCAGCACCAAAAAGGCCTTGCGTTTGGCAGCTGTTGTTTTTGTGAGGCCAGGAACAAATAAAATAGAGTTTCCTTGAAATTGAAGGGGAGCCTTGCTCCTGGCCACTGCAAAAATCATCAATACTTGTGGATATCTTAATACTTTAAAGATGATGGGCCTCAGGTATTTTGAACTGCGAGGAGGTCTTGATGGGATTCGATAAGCCCTCTCTCTAACTCAAATGGCAAATCAAATTTAACTTGAAGAAGAAATTGCATGAGATCGTTACCTTCCGCTTCTTCAGGTATCCCCAAAATCCTGATATTATTGCGGTGGTTTCAATTCGATAGATCCTCCATTTCGTGGCGCAGTAGATCCACTTCCTTAACTAATCGGTGGAGCGGTGCAGTGGTAAGTAGCAGAGAGGAGACTTGCGTTTTGGTATCATTTAACTGTGATTTCAGATTTTCCATTTGAGAGGCCATCCATTGAAGTCAGACCAAACTGTGGTAGTAGCATCTATGTTTAATTGAAGCATATCTTAAAGATGCTTGAGTTCGGCAAGCACTAAATCTGCAGACACCATACCTTTAGGTGGCAAGGCCTTGTCGGGAGAAGGCGGATCCTGCTTCGGACGCTTGGGAGCCAGTTGCTGTCGCAAAAGAAGCCTCTATTTTTCCCGATTTGGTAGAAGTCATAATTAGGCGTAGTGTAGAGGGTTCGCTCAGCTGACAAAAATAGGTCAATCAACTGTTTTCCCCATATTGAGGAGTGATATCTCTCAGAGCTTCATCTCAGGCAGCCATCTTGGTCGCTGCTCAAAAGTGCCCCCCACGTTAATTTCATTATTAATGATAGAGCAACGCTTTTGGTGGAGTTTTGTAATGAGTTCGATAAGCAGCTTGTTTTCAGATTTTTTTTCTATCTTAAAAATTGTGTCATTTATGGGAAAAGCATCTTAGTTTTCCTGATGTGGTAAGGGATATTCGGATTCGACAAAAAGGGGCAGATTTTATAAAACTACTCGCGTACGTACTTTTGTTTGCGCACCAGGTGCAAACAAAAGTACGCAGGATTTCAATAGATATGCGCATAGCTGCGCGTATCTGTTAAAATCCGGTTTTGGCGTGCGCAAGGCTGCCCAAAATTGGCAGCCTGCACGCGCTGAGCTGCCCAGCCTGCCTCCATTCCCTCTGAGGCCGCTCCGAAATTGGAGCGGCCACAGAGGGACCTTTCCTTCCACCCCCCTGCACCTTCTCCTCCCTTCCCCTACCTAACCCACCCCCTCGGCCCTATCTAAACCCCTCCTACCTTTAATCCAAAAGTTACACCGTAACTTGCGTGCACCGGGCCGGCTGCCGGTGCGCCATGTTCCAGTCTAGGGGCTGGTCCGGAGGCCGCGGCCATGCCTGCGGGCCAGAACCATGCCCATGGCTCCACCCCCGGAATGCTCCCGATGACGTGCCAGCCGCGACACGCCTCCAACACGCCCCCCCAGGAATGCCCAGGGACTTACGCGCATCCCGGGGCTTTGCGCGCACCGGCAGCCTATGCAAGATGGGCTCGGTGCATGCAGGGGGGGGGGGGTTGGGGTAGGTTTTCGGGGGTTACGGGCGTAACCTACGTGCATAACCCTTTGAAAATCTACCCCAAAGTGTTTTTGGAGAAAAAATAAAAAATATTAGATTTGGGTGCAGTGTTTCATTTAAAATTTCCATATAAATGTTTGCTTAAATTTCAGGGTAATCGATATAAAGGATATTTTTATGAAGTTTCCCAACTAGATAATCTGTTGAATAATACAAAGGCCACTTCTGGTATTAATTCTACTCCATAGGTTGATATGGGGGGGGGGGGGGGTCTATTAAGTTAAAATTGGCTGAAGTTTCTTTTTTTTGTTGTTTAATATCTCTCCCCCTGTTGTAATGTGTTGCAGTTGTAATGTGTTGCAGTTCTCTGATAATTTTTCTCGGATTGAATTGTTTTAAATTAAATAAATACATTATATATATATATATATATATATATATATATATATATTTGTTTGTTTAGTTATTTATTTATTTTTAAAGATTAACAGAATAAACAGGGGACAATCATGGCAGCTGCATTGAAAATCCACAACTAGAAATAGTGTTTTGGCTTTACATACCAGAGGAATACACCATTTACACTCATCCATATGAGGATGCTATACACCCATTCTATTCTCAGGCTTCCTCCCCACACCAAATGGTATAATCCTAAACCACTTCCTAGTAAGGTTCCAAAGGTTCTCTGTCCTTAGATTACTCCTCAGTGTATCTCTTTTCACCCTCAACCCATGACGCCTCATTCTAGAGACTCCTTTCAATTGAAAGAGACCTGCCTCCCGTGTATTGATTTGTCAGTGGTATTTGAATGTCTCTATCACATCTCCTCTATCTCGCCTTTTTTCTAGGGTAGACATGTTTAGATCTTTGTCTATCCCCATAGGCTTTAGAGCACAGACCACTGACCATAGTAGTAGTTACCCCCTCTGGACTGACTCCATCCTGTTTCTATCCTTTTGAAGGTGCGGTCTCCAGAACTGTACACAGTATTCCATGTGACGTCTCTCCTCTCTTTTTCTGCTCACCATTCCGCTCCCTATCCACCCAAGCGTCTTTGGACTATTGATATTTTCAAGAGATGGGATGTAGAGTGGGAGTGGAGGCATCTCTGGGTTGTAAATTTGTCTTTTGTTTGGTTTACTAATTTATTCATAAAACTGTATCCGGGTAACTTGGCACTCCCCAGCCTACTAAATATGGACCTCTTAGGCTCCTAAGTATGATTGAAAATAGGTCCCTAAATTTAGGGGTTCAGTTTTTTTTTAGAATTTTGGCCTTTAGGTAATATCTAATATGTCTATCTCTCTGGGAATGGAGTTCCAAAGAACAGGACTTGTATTAAAGGCGACTCACTTTCTGGTGTCACCATATTGCAACTCAGATAAAGGAGGAAGACAAAGTAAGACGTCTTGGGAATAAAAATGTAAGCTGCTTTATAAATACTGAGGAAAAGTAAAAGCAGATTAAGTGATACCCACCAGTGTCTGCTCCTGAGCAGGTGACTCCAACATCGCGGTTGTGACTACAGGCAAACTGCTGTGACACCCAGGATCCACACTGGGAGAGGTGCGACTCTGACCCACTGCAGAAAACTCTCTGCAACCATACAGGACCAGAACCAGGGCCAAAAGGATTTTGTCGTGTGGTTTCAATGGCAGATCCACATCCCAACTGCTTGCACACCACAGCGGCATCTCGGGCATCCCAGTCATCACTGCACACCGTGCCCCAGGTGTCATCGTAGTAAACTTCCAGCCGCCCAGCACAGCGACTGCCTCCATTCACCAGCCGCATGTCAGAGATACCTGGGAGATAAAAGGGAAGCAGAGGGTGAGACACAATCACCTTCAGCATTTCTTACAGTGATCTCACTGAGCTGTGACCTCTGTCCCAGGCGTTCCCAAACCTGCAATGACAACCCCCAGACCCAGTAAGGTAATTCAGGATATTCACCATGAATATCCTGAATTACCTTACTGGTACCTATACCTAATGTTATAGGTACCTATACCTAATGTTATATTCACCATGAATATCCTGAATTACCTTACTGGTACCTATACCTAATGTTATAGGTACCTATACCTAATGTTATAGGTACCTATACCTAATGTTATTCTCTTTCTTTTCTTCTCTCCTCCCAGTTCTATTACCTTGTTATTTGTAACTGCTTCCTTCTACACAAATAGGTTATTGAATTGTTTACTGTACACCCCTGTTATATGTAAACCGGCATGATGTGTTTGCAACATGAATGCCGGTATATAAAAATTTTAAATAAATAAATAAATAAATAAATATGCATAAGTTAAGTTAAAGATGCACATGCTGAGGTAGATCTTAAATAAGTACGTGCGCACGTACTTTTGTTCGCTCAACCGGCGCGAACAAAAGTACGCCAGATTTTCTAAGATACACGCATAGCCACGCATATCTTATAAAGTCCGGGGTCTGTGCGCACAAGGCTGCGCAAAATCGGCAGCCTGCGCGCGCTGAGCCGCGCAGCCTGACTCCATTCCCTCCGAGGCCGCTCCGAAATCGGAGTGGCCTCGGAGGGAACTTTCCTTCTGCGTCCCCCTACCTTCCCCTCCCTTCCCCTATCTACCCCCCCTCAGCCCTACCTAAATGCCCCCCCTACCTTTGTTGTGCAAGTTACGCCTGCTTGAAGCAGGCGTAACTTGCGTGTGCCGCCTCGGCATCCCCCGGCACAGGCCGCAGTGTCGGGGGACACGGGACCGTCTTCCCGGCCCGCCCCCGAACCATCACCATGCCCCCGGACCCGCCCCAGACCGCCCCCTGACCCCAGACACGCCCACCGGACATGCCCCTCCCGCCCCTTTTACGAAGCCCCGGGACTTACGCGCATCCCGGGGCTTTGCGCGCGCCAATGGCAAAATAGTCACGCCGGCCCAGGGCTTTTAAAATCTATCCCACTGTCTCCTATGTTATTTATTTATTTATTTATTTATTTATTTATTAACTTTTATTTACCGACATTCGTGAAGCACATCATGCCGGTTTACAAAGAACTCAGATGAGATACAGTAAAACAATGTAGCAATATAACAATATAACATTATAAACAATATAATATAATATTACTAACCAAAAAGAATAAAAAACAAAATGAACAAAATAAAACAGTACAAAAACAGTACAGAATGAACCAATGGAGCAGAGATTTACTGGGGGAGAAAGGGGAGGGAGAGGAGGGGGAGGGCAAGGGGAGGGAGGGTGGGTAAGGGGTTAAGAGGGGTGTGGGAAAGGGGGGATGAGGAGAGAAGCATAGTTAAAAGGAATTAAAAGGGAGAAAATACAGTGGAATAGAGGGAGAATAAGTACAGAAGACTTAAGAAAGGTATCACTTAGCTAAGTAGAATTACGGAGGAATCGAAAGTCGCATCGGCGGTAGAAACACTGGGAAATAGTTTCTTCAAAGGGTATAAAGGGGGGGGGGGGGGGGGGGGGGGGGGGGGGGGGGGGAACCGAGGGATAGGGTGGGTGTTATCTCATGCATATTCATTGTGCACATCCTTTTCCATTCCATTTACAATTATAATACACTTTCCTAAATAAAAAAAGATTCAAAGTGTCTTTCAGCAGTTTAAAAAATAAAACAGGAAACATGAAAACATGCGATGTTACAAAACTTGCAATACATGTCACAAATTAAATAATCAAAGAATTATTCGGAGGGTAATTTACAAGCAGTCTTCATAGCACTAAAGTCTGTGTCTACTTTGTTGTACATCACTTTGAAAGATTTTATTGTAAGATCTATAAAGCGATTCATACATTTTATAAATAAATAAAATAGATTGTACATTGTTCAGGCAGACTTTACTGTGGATGCATACATTAACTTTGAAAATCCTCGTGTAACTCCCATCCCATTCTGTTGCTGGGCATGGGGGCACATGGAGAAAGTCATGGACCACGCAAGGCCCAAGACCATCCTGGAGTTTCTGCACAGGGGGAAAGAAGAGTTGCTTAACAGGTGTTCTCTGAGGACAGTAAGATGCCAGCGTTGCACTCAGTGGTCTGCGCGCTGCTCCCAGAAACCGCCATATTTACCCCTTAGCAAGACCTCTCTCATCACTTCCTGGCACTGCACGCTCTCTTGGCATCTTCATGACATGCCGACAAACACCACCCGCAGGCACATTTACAATTCTTTCATTTGTTTTTTCTCTTATATATACTTTTTCATTATAGATCCCAAAATCCAAGTAAACAATTCACTAATTTTTACTTAAGACAAAAATTCCTTTATACAAAAAAATTTATTAAGAGGAAAGTGGCTATTTCATAAACTTTCAAGAGTACCATCCAAGTTACCCTGGTTCTTATTTTTAATCATGAACAAACCACAGTCCCCCTATTATTTATTTATTCATTGTTTATTCCCCAAACATTTTTTGACAAAAATTTATACTGAATTTTTAAAAACATAAAACATTTTTTGGAATAAACAATGACACACCCCCAGACACACCCCTGGCCTGCCGACACGCCCGCCCGGACACCCCCCCTCACACCCCTTTTACGAAGCCCCGGGACTTACGTGCGTCCCGTGGCTTTGCACGCGACAGCAGCCTATGCAAAACAGGTGCACCGGCACACGAGTGCCCTGCGCACGTAAATCCGGCAGGATTTACGTGCTCAGGGCTTTTAAAATCTACCCCATAGTGAATTCACTAATACATTTAAAGGACATTAATTAGACACATTCCTACTCCCATAGCAACCTAAAACTTAAGTAGGAACTGAACAAATTTGAGATGAAGGCAGCAGTCCAGCAGCAAGAGGGGGGCTTCCCAGTCTTTTGCATTGAGTGTCACATGTATGATTTTTTACCTGCCGGTGAGAAATTGTACATGTGTATGCGATGCAAAGAGCTCCTGGCTCTCAGAGAACGAGTCCGATCTCTGGAGGCTAGAGTGGCAACATGGAGGAGCTGAGGCAGACAGAGAGGTGTATAGATGAGACCTAGTGTTGAGACACAGTGGCACTTTAACTTCTTGTGCCCTGTCCAAAACGCCCAACTGTGTACCACATTTCAACCTTAAAACTGCTTGTTCAACAAAACCCGACACAGCGTGTGTTTCATGAAAAGAACTCATCAGGGGCTTGGGCTTTACTCTAATATAGAAAATTACAATCAGACAAGAATTGCCTTATGCTTTTAAAAAAGGTTTTAAGTTACATACGTGTTTCTCTGCGGATAGAACTCCTCTCAGCATTTTGGCGTATTTCAGAAAATGGAGCCACCAAAAAAGCGAACAGGGGGAGGTATTTAAACTATTGACTGACTTGAAATAGGACCAATGGTTATCTGCCAACTGTTTGGTAGCAACCAATGAATGATTAAAGAACAGCCCTTTAAATTAGAGACATCCATTCAATGATGTCATTCATTCCTAAAGGATGTTCTGTTGCTAGTCTAAAAATCCAACGTTGTTCTTTGTAATTTAATAAAGAGCGTTTGTCACCGCCTCATGGGGAAGATGGAACATGGTCTATAACTGTCCAACTTAAATTTGAAAAGTCATGTCCGGCAGTCAAACAATGTTGTACAATAGGGGCTTCCATGTTTATAATTTTCTATATTGCAGTAAAGTTGAAGCCCGAGCTCCTGACGAGTTCTTTTCACGAAATACACGTTGTGTCGGGAGTTGTTGAACAAGCAGTTTTAAGGTCAAAACTTCGATACACAGTCGGGCGTTTTGGACAGGATACAAGAAGTTAAAGTGCCACTGCGACTCAACACTATGATAAGTGTTTTCTTTTTATTTCATCTGTGGATACACTTCGCAGTGAATAGATTGTACGGATAAAAAAAAAGAATTGTTAAAATATTGAAAAAAGGAACCATCAAGGTTCATACCGTATCTCGAAAAATACTTACTGTAAGCCATTGCAACAAACCCAATGTTTATATATTATTCATGGTGAGCAATTCACTTTATAATGGGTTACAAATCCCATATTCATTTAAGTGAATAGAAAGAAATACGCCTCAAGTGCAAATATTTGGCTCCCGAATGAGGGTTGTTGTTGCTATAGATGTAAGATTATTGGCATTTTAAACAACGTGGTTTAACATTTTCTTTTTAAACATACAGTATTGGTCACTGTTGACAAAAGACACTAGACTGAGTAAGATTTTACATTCATCATCATATCCACATGACAACACTATTATTGACATTAAACATCCATTAAGAAAAGGTTTTTTAACATTCTAACTTTCTTTTTTACAATCTATAATGTAGCATGGGAATATGTGAGATGTAGTACATATTTCAATTCTCATCTGAGGTGTTCCCAATTATATTGTGTTCTTTCCCAACAAGGCCCTTGTTTCACCTTCCCAACTTCTTCAGGGGAATAATTCAAAAAGGAATGATCAACAGTGAGTAAATGACCTCAACCACTCAATTCTTATCAACAAGGAGGGAGTCAGAAAAATCACTAGGTTCACTGTTGCTTCACGGCTAGATCCTTCCACTTCTATTGTAAACACTATTCATATTTCCTGAACCCATGTGTTCATTGACACGACCACTCTTCTGAGTGTCTGAGAGTGCTGAAAATATTGAAAAATGAAATTGCAGATCTACTGTAGGTAATCTATAAGCTATCATTAAAATCAGCTATGACACTTAAACATTGGAGGGTGACCGATGTAACACTGCTTTTAAAAAAGGATTCCAGGGGTGATACAGGAAACCACAGACAGGTGAGCCTGATGCCAGTGCAGGAAAATTGGTTGAAACTATTCTAAAGAAAAAATAATTGAACATATAGATAGACATCGTTTAATGGGACATAGTCAACTTGAATGTAGCCAAGGAAAGTCTTGCTTCATCAATTTGCTACATTTATTCATAGGTATGAATAAACATGTGGATAAAATTGAGCCAGCTGGCATTGTTTATTTAGATTTTCAGAAAGCATTTAATAAAGTACCTCATGAGAGACTCTTGAGGCAATTACAAAGTCATGGGATAGTAGGCAATATTCTGTTGTGGATTGAAAAGGGTTAAAGATAGAAAACAGAGACTGGGGCTAAATGGTCAATATTATCGTTGGAGAAAGGTGAATAGTGGAGCGCCCCAGGGATCTGTACTAGAAATACTGCTTTTTAACATATTCATAAATGACCTAGAGGTGGAAAGATGGGTCAGGTGATCTGATCTGATGATGATACAAAATTATTCAAAGTTGTTAAATCACAAGAGGATTGTGAGAAATTTCGAGAGGACCTTGCAAGACTGGGAGATGGGGCATCCAAATGGTAGATGACATTTAAAGGTGAATTTTAAAAGCCCTACATGTGCTGAAGTTGGGGGATATGCACAAATGTCAGGCAAGTGTGCGCCATGCGGGTTTTAAAAAGCACGAGTACGTTCATATCTCCCAGTACGTGTATACAAAAAGTTTTTTACAAAAAAAGGAAGGGGTGGGCATGATCTGGGCATGGTATGGGCGTTCCTAGGTTTCCCAATGAAATCTGCACATAAGTATTTACACGCACCAGTGCACACTGGGGTCCCCTACCATGTAACTTTACTTCTGCTATGGATGGTGTGTAACTAATAAAAGAAAAAATGAGGCAAGTTAGCAAAGTTTTAAGGGTTGTGGCTAAAAGGGAGGCATATTAACTAGGGGGGTTAAGAAGTCCTATTCTTTAACTGGGTGTACTGGGAATGGACTGGGTAAACTGGTAATTGCGTTGGCACACGTATGTAGCAAAATCACCCCACTTACACAGTAGAGGTGGCATTTATGTGCACATGCACACATCCATATAAATTGCATGCACATGTACACGTGTACAGCCTATTTTATATCATGCATGCATATACATGTACAGCATGGTACAAAATGACTGTGCCCATTAGCATAGGCCACCATATGTGGAGGAGTAGCCTAGTTAGAGCAGTGGACTATGAACCAGGAGACCAACATTTGAGTCCTGCTGTCTCTCCTTGTGGCTTTGGGCAGGTCACATTGCCTCAGGTACAAACTTAGGGGTAGATTTTCAAACCGCGCGATTTGGCCTACTTTTGCTGGCGCATCAGGCGCAAGCAAAAGTACGCGGGATTTTAGTAGATACGCGCGTATCCGCTAAAATCCTGGATCGGCGCGCGCAAGGCTATCGATTCCGTATAGCCGGCGCGCGCCGAGCCGCGCAGCCTACCCCCGTTCCCTCCGAGGCCGCTCCGAAATCGGAGCGGCCTCGGAGGGAACTTTCTTTTGCCCTCCCCTCACCTTCCCCTCCCTTCCCCTACCTAACCCACCCGTCCAGCCCTGTCTAAACCCCCCCCTTACCTTTGTCGGGGGATTTACGCCTCCCGGAGGGAGACGTAAATCCCCGCGCGCCAGCGGGCTACTTGTGCGCTGGGACGCGACCTGGGGGCG
Organism: Rhinatrema bivittatum; assembly: GCF_901001135.1. Classification (NCBI taxonomy): domain Eukaryota; kingdom Metazoa; phylum Chordata; class Amphibia; order Gymnophiona; family Rhinatrematidae; genus Rhinatrema; species Rhinatrema bivittatum. Next base: position 825,030,396 of record NC_042615.1, read on the forward strand.
GGTACGGAGGGCGCGACCACGCCCCCGGAACGCCCCAGGCCATAACCACGCCCCCGGGCCCGCCCCAAAACGCTGCCGACACGCCCCAAAACGCCGCGCCGACCGGGCCCGCCCCCGACACGCCCCCCTCAGAAAACCCCGGGACTTACGCGAGTCCCGGGGCTCTGCGCGCGCCGATAGGCCTATGTAAAATAGGCGCACCGGCGCGCAGGGCCCTGCTCGCCTAAATCCGCCCGGATTTAGGCGGATTTAGGCAAGCAGGGCTCTTAAAATCCGCCCCTTAGATTGTAAGCCCTCTAGGAATAGGGAAATACCTGAATGTAATCCACTTTGAAGTGCTGTGAAAAGCAGAATATAAAATTTTAGTAAACAATATGTGTGTCCACTTGGCTGTTTAAAAGCTACTGACACCATGTTGACAAGTGGAAAGTGATGCATGTAGGGAAGAGCAACCCAAAGCATAGCTACATGTTGCAAGGTTTCACACTGGGAGTCACCACCCAGAAAAAGGATCTAGACCAGTGGTTCCCAAACCTCTCCAGAATGACCTCTGCCAGTCAGGTTTTCAGGATATCTACAACGAATATGTATGAGATAAATGCTTTGATAAACAACATGGAATCTATTGACGTTTTGGGATCCTGACAGGTACTTGTGACCTGAATTAGCCACTATTGGAAAAGTATACTGAGCCTGATGGACTTTAGCTTTGACACAATATGACAAATCTTATGTTCTTTTGTATCTTAGACTGTCTCCACCCCAATATTGAACTGTCTAATACATATGGACCTACTCATTCTTCAGTCTTTGATTGCAATCTTTAAAAATGACTGATAAGCTGATCTCACTACTATCGAGTTAACTCACTTCATAAGGCACCAGTTTCAAGATAGTCAGACCAATGGCCTCAGCTGAGTCCAATGGTATCATGAGACTGGCTCACAATCAGCTGAACCAACTCAATAGAGTAAGATCACCTAATCAGCAACCATTTATTATATGGCCTATGGAGAATGAATAGAGAGACAAAAGTAAACATTTCTCTGGCATTAGGTTTCTGGGTCAGAAGGTCTGAAGCTCAGGGGTCATGGGTTAGATGATCACTGGGCCAGGGGTCCTGGTTTGAGTCTCTCTGACGCAGGATTCCTAGAGTCTCTAAGTCCTGGGAGTCCAAGCTCAGAGTCTTTCTGGTCCAGAGATGTCAGGTCAGACTCCCTCTGGCTGGGGGTTCTGGTAGCCCTTTCTCTGAAGGTGAAAATGAGTTAACTTAATCTTATATGACTAGAATACAAGGATTACATGCTGCTCTGATTTTTACCTGAAGATGAACACCTGACTCTTGCCCTTTGGCTTGAGTTGCATTGATTCTGCAGCAACATCTGTGACCCACATAGAGAGAGATCTGACTCGGTGCCAGAACAGAAAACATTATCCATCCAAACTGGTCCTGAATTAATGCTGGCACCAGCTTCAGCTGTGGCTTCCATGGCAGGTCCACATCCCACCTGCCTGCAGATCACGGCAGCGTCACGTATGTCCCAGTCATGATCACAGACTGAGCCCCAGGTGTTATTGTAATAAACTTCCACTCTCCCCTCACAAGAATGGCGTCCACTCACCAGCCTCACCCGAGAAACAGAGGAGCCTGAAATAGAGACAGAATGTGACATGATTATCATCTCACACCACCAGCAGTATACGCAGAGTCCTCAATATATCACCCTGCCTCACCCGAGAAACAGAGGAGCCTGAAATAGAGACAGAATGTGACATGATTATCATCTCACACCACCAGCAGTATACACAGAGACCTCAATATATCACCCTGCCTCAGCTTAGAAACAGAGGAGCCTGAAATAGAGACAGAATGTGACATGATTATCATCTCACACCACCAGCAGTATACCCTGAGTCTTCAATATATCACCCTGCCTCACCCAAGAAACAGAGGAGCCTAAAATAAAGACAGAATGTGACATGATTATCATCTCACACCACCAGCAGTATACCCAGAGTCCTCAATATATCACCCTGCCTCACCCGAGAAACAGAGGAGCCTGAAATAGAGACAGAATGTGACATGATTATCATCTCACACCACCAGCAGTATACCCAGAGTCCTCAATATATCACCCTGCCTCACCCGAGAAACAGAGGAGCCTGAAATAGAGACAGAATGTGACATGATTATCATCTCACACCACCAGCAGTATACCCAGAGTCCTCAATATATCACCCTGCCTCACCTGAGAAACAGAGGAGCCTGAAATAGAGACAGAATGTGACATGATTATCATCTCACACCACCAGCAGTATACCCAGAGTCCTCAATATATCACCCTGCCTCACCCGAGAAACAGAGGAGCCTGAAATAGAGACAGAATGTGACATGATTATCATCTCACACCACCAGCAGTATACCCAGAGTCCTCAATATATCACCCTGCCTCACCTGAGAAACAGAGGAGTCTGAAATAGAGACAGAATGTGACATGATTATCATCTCACACCACCAGCAGTATACCCAGAGTCCTCAATATATCACCCTGCCTCAGCTTAGAAACAGAGGAGTCTGAAATAGAGACAGAATGTGACATGATTATCATCTCACACCACCAGCAGTATACCCAGAGTCCTCAATATATCACCCTACCTCACCCGAGAAACAGAGGAGCCTGAAATAGAGACAGAATGAGACATGATTATCATCTCACACCACCAGAAGTGTACCCAGAGTCCACAATATATCACCCTGCCTCACCCGAGAAACAGAGGAGCCTGAAATAGAGACAGAATGTGACATGATTATCATCTCAAACCACCAGCAGTATACCCAGAGTCCTCAATATATCACCCTGCCTCACCTGAGAAACAGAGGAGTCTGAAATAGAGACAGAATGTGACATGATTATCATCTCACACCACCAGCAGTATACGCAGAGTCCTCAATATATCACCCTGCCTCACCCGAGAAACAGAGGAGCCTGAAATAGAGACAGAATGTGACATGATTATCATCTCACACCACCAGCAGTATACACAGAGACCTCAATATATCACCCTGCCTCAGCTTAGAAACAGAGGAGCCTGAAATAGAGACAGAATGTGACATGATTATCATCTCACACCACCAGCAGTATACCCTGAGTCTTCAATATATCACCCTGCCTCACCCAAGAAACAGAGGAGCCTAAAATAAAGACAGAATGTGACATGATTATCATCTCACACCACCAGCAGTATACCCAGAGTCCTCAATATATCACCCTGCCTCACCCGAGAAACAGAGGAGCCTGAAATAGAGACAGAATGTGACATGATTATCATCTCACACCACCAGCAGTATACCCAGAGTCCTCAATATATCACCCTGCCTCACCCGAGAAACAGAGGAGCCTGAAATAGAGACAGAATGTGACATGATTATCATCTCACACCACCAGCAGTATACCCAGAGTCCTCAATATATCCACCCTGCCTCACCTGAGAAACAGAGGAGCCTGAAATAGAGACAGAATGTGACATGATTATCATCTCACACCACCAGCAGTATACCCAGAGTCCTCAATATATCACCCTGCCTCACCCGAGAACCAGAGGAGCCTGAAATAGAGACAGAATGTGACATGATTATCATCTCACACCACCAGCAGTATACCCAGAGTCCTCAATATATCACCCTGCCTCACCCCAGAAACAGAGGAGTCTGAAATAGAGACAGAATGTGACATGATTATCATCTCACACCACCAGCAGTATACCCAGAGTCCTCAATATATCACCCTGCCTCACCTGAGAAACAGAGGAGTCTGAAATAGAGACAGAATGTGACATGATTATCATCTCACACCACCAGCAGTATACCCAGAGTCCTCAATATATCACCCTGCCACACCCGAGAAACAGAGGAGCCTGAAATAGAGACAGAATGTGACATAATTATCATCTCACACCACCAGCAGTATACCCAGAGTCCTCAATATATCACCCTGCCTCACCCGAGAAACACAGGAGCCTGAAATAGACAGAATGTGACAAGATTATCATCTCTCACCACCAGCAGTATACCCAGAGTCCTCAATATATCACCCTGCCTCACCCGAGAAACAGAGGAGTCTGAAATAGAGACAGAATGTGACATGATTATCATCTCACACCACCAGCAGTATACCCAGAGTCCTCAATATATCACCCTGCATCACCCCAAAACAGAGGAGCCTGAAATAGAGACAGAATGTGACATGTTTATCATCTCACACCACAAGCAGTATACCCAGAGTCCTCAATATATCACCCTGCCTCACCCGAGAAACAGAGGAGCCTGAAATAGAGACAGAATGTGACATGTTTATCATCTCACACCACAAGCAGTATACCCAGAGTCCTCAATATATCACCCTGCCTCACCCGAGAAACAGAGGAGCATGAAATAGAGACAGAATGTGACATGATTATCATCTCACACCACCAGCAGTATACCCAGAGTCCTCAATATATCACCCTGCCTCACCTGAGAAACAGAGGAGCCTGAAATAGAGACAGAATGTGACATGATTATCATCTCACACCACCAGCAGTATACCCAGAGTCCTCAATATATCACCCTGCCTCACCCGAGAAACAGAGGAGCCTGAAATAGAGACAGAATGAGACATGATTATCATCTCACACCACCAGCAGTATACCCAGAGTCCTCAATATATCACCCTGCCTCACCCGAGAACCAGAGGAGTCTGAAATAGAGACAGAATGTGACATGATTATCATCTCACACCACCAGCAGTATACCCAGAGTCCTCAATATATCACCCTGCCTCACCCGAGAAACAGAGGAGCCTGAAATAGAGACAGAATGTGACATGATTATCATCTCACACCACCAGCAGTATACCCAGAGTCCTCAATATATCACCCTGCCTCACCCGAGAAACAGAGGAGTCCTGAAATAGAGGACAGAATGTGACATGATTATCATCTCACACCACCAGCAGTATACCCAGAGTCCTCAATATATCACCCTGCCTCAGCTTAGAAACAGAGGAGCCTGAAATAGAGACAGAATGTGACATGATTATCATCTCACACCACCAGCAGTATACCCAGGGACCTCAATATATCACCCTGCCTCACCCGAGAAACAGAGGAGCCTGAAATAGAGACAGAATGTGACATGATTATCATCTCACACCACCAGCAGTATACCCAGAGTCCTCAATATATCACCCTGCCTCACCTGAGAAACAGAGGAGCCTGAAATAGAGACAGAATGTGACATGATTATCATCTCACACCACCAGCAGTATACCAGAGTCCTCAATATATCACCCTGCCTCACCTGAGAAACAGAGGAGCCTGAAATAGAGACAGAATGTGACATGATTATCATCTCACACCACCAGCAGTGTACCCAGAGTCCTCAATATATCACCCTGCCTCACCCGAGAAACAGAGGAGCCTGAAATAGAGACAGAATGTGACATGATATCATCTCACACCACCAGCAGTATACCAGAGTCCTCAATATATCACCCTGCTTCACCCGAGAAACAGAGGAGTCTGAAATAGAGACAGAATGTGACTATGATTATCATCTCACACCACCAGCAGTATACCCCGAAGAGTCCTCAATATTCACCCTGCCTTCAGCCTAGCAAACAGAGGAGCCGGTGGCAATGAGACAGGAATGTGACCTGGATTATCATCTTCCCACCACCAGCAGTATACCAGAGTCCTCAATATATCACCCTGCCTCACCGAAACAGAGGAGCCTGAAATAGAGACAGGAATGTGACATGATTATCATCTCACACCACCAGCAGTATACCCAGAGTCCTCATATATCCACTGCCTCAGCAGAAACAGAGAGCCTGAAATAGAGACAGAATGTGACATGATTATCATCTCACACCACCAGCAGTATACCCAGAGTCCTCAATATATCACCCTGCCTCACCCGAGAGAAACAGAGGAGCCTGAAATAGACAGAATGTGACATGATTATCATCTCACACCACCAGCAGTATACCAGAGTCCTCAATATATCACCTGCTCACCCGAGAAACAGAGGAGCCTGAAATAGAGACAGAATGTGACATGATTATCATCTCACACCACCAGCAGTATACCCAGAGTCCTCAATATATCACCCTGCCTCAGCTTAGAAACAGAGGAGCCTGAAATAGA
>NC_042615.1:825036681-825059130 GCF_901001135.1 Rhinatrema bivittatum
TTACTGATTCTTCCTTAGAAAAATGTAGGTTAAGGGGCACAATCTTGTTGTGAGCCTGCTTGCAGAACCTACCACCCTGGTATATGTATGCATACTGAATGCTAGTACACAGTCACTGAACGACTCTAGCAGTTATACTCTATTTCTGCACATACAGTACCAGTAACATCCCACTGTGATTTGAATTTTAAAATGTCTGTCTGGTGGTTATTGCAACTGGAACCTGGTCTTATACTCACTGTAGTGCCCAGGCCTCTTAATGTGTAGACTGATATAAGCTCTAAGACATTATGGTAGATTTTAAAATCTGCGCCCACGCGTACTTTTGTTCGCACACCAGGCGAAAACAAGAGTACGCGGGATTTTAATAGAGACGCGCGTAGCCATTAAAATCCGGGGCTGGCACGCGCAAGGCTGTCCAAATCGGCAGCCTGCGCACACTGAGCCGTGCAGCCTGCCTCCGTTCCCTCTGCTTCCCCCACCTTCCCCTCCCTTCCCCTACCTAACCCACCCCACCAGCCCTATCTAAACACCCCACTCTTGTTGTACAAGTTATGCCTGCCCGAAGTAGGCGTAACTTGCGTGCGCCGGGCCAGCCGCTGGGTGCACAATTCTCAGGCTCGGGAGCCATTTTGGAAGCCTCGGCCACACCCCGAAACACCCCTGGGCCGAACCATGCCCGCAGCCCGCCCCCAAATGACGCGCCACCACGACACGCCCCCCGACACGCCCCCCAGAAAAGCCCCGGGACTTACATGTGGCCCGGGGCGCGCGCAGGGGTTCTTCGGCCAGGTTTTTGGGGGTACGCGTGTATCCCTTGAAAATCTGGCCCATTCCTTTCTTTCTTTCATTGTTGGCTGGAATAGCTATTTAAGATGCTGATTTCATCATATTTATGCCTTCCTAGCTACCTGTTTCTGCCTCTTTCTTTCTTTATGTAGCTCTTCCTGTCCCCATTTCTTCCTACAACATATACTGGAGAGTCAGAAATGGAATAAGTGTAATTAGATAAGATAATGTTAATGTGATCCAGAATAAGAACTATCTGATCCATGCTGTGACTGAGAGATTAAAATTTACAAAGCCATACCTTTTGAATCAGTTTTGGACAATGAGCATCCAAAACTCCGAATCAAAGGAGATTTCTGACATTTATTTTTTAATTATTACAAAGTTTGCTGGGGGAGGGTTACTAGGAGTTGGATTAGGATTGAGAATGTGTAGGCACCTCTACCCAGTATGGTAGAGAACCAAAGAGGAATAGAATATAAAATGTTTTTCATAAAGATTGAAAGCCTATAAGTGATCAAGTTTTTATAGAAGGCAGCTAGAACGAGTCTCCTGTGAAGAAAGGATAAAGAGATTAGGGGTCTTCAACTTAGAGAAGAGATGGTTGAGGGGCGATATGGAAGAAACCTATAAACAGGTAGAACAGGTACATGCAAAACAATTATTACTCTTTACGACTAGAGGGCATTCAATGAAGTTACCAGGTGCTTTTAAGTCAAATAGGAGAAAATATATTTTTACTCAATGCATAATTAAATTATGGAATTTGCTGCTGGAGGATGTGGTGAAAGCTGTTAGTAGAGCTGGGTTTAAAGAAGGTTTGGATAAGTTCCTGGAGGAAAAGTCCATAAACCATTATTAAAGTGGACTTAGGGAAATTCACTACTTATCCCTGGGATAAGCATCATGGAATCTATTGATCTTTTTGGATCCTGCCAGGTACTTGTGATGCGGATTATCCACTGTTGAAAACAGGATAGTGAGCTTGATGGGCCTTTGATCTGACCCAGTATGGCAAATCTTAAGTTCCTATGTAAGTAAAATTTTGGAGAAAGAAAGAAAATGGGCATTTTCCACCTTTGTGGTTTTAGAAAAGGAAGAAAGCATAGCAGAGGCCAAAAGAAAGGGAGTTGAATGAATTGAGCATGTGGAGAATTCATGTTTACTTGTCAGGCTTTCGTGGAAGAAGTCAGCCATAATCTGGGCAGAGAATAAAGGGGAAATGGGAGGCGGAGGCAGTTTGAGGAGGAAGATGAGTAAGAATGAGTGGGCAAGTGTTAGAGGAAGGTGCATTTGTTGAATGGCAAAATCTTGTTCTGTGAGTGTAACAGCAGACTGGAAGGAGGTGAGTATGAATTTGAAATTTAAGAGGTCAGCATGGGAATGGGATTTCAGCCTGAGTCATTCAGGAGAATGGTCACATGAAGGGAAGAAGCAAGCTTTGGAGGTAAGCCAAGGTTGGAGTTTGGCACATTACAGGATGAGGGTGTGGCAGACCAAGGGTTTCTAAAACAGGATAGTGTTATAAGAAGAAACTGCCTCATCAACCGCATCAAATAAGGATGCAGAGGGGAGGAGAGATGGGAAACGAGTGGAGAAGACATGGTGGTCAATACCTGGATATTCCTAAATGTGGTGATGGTGATTTCATGAGACTGTGGGGAGAGGGCGATTAAGCAGGAAAGGTTTCAGATGATGGTCAGAGAAGGGAAGAACTGAGGCACAGAAGCCTGAGAAAGTACAACGGGAAGAATGGATTGGGTCAAGAGAGTGGCTGTACCAGTGAGAGGGAGCAGTGGAAAACAGTTTGAAATCAAATGAATTAGATTTTAACTTGGCCAAAAGAACACTGAGGGAGGTCATGGGACAGATCTATAAGATCATGGGTAGAAAAGAGCAAACCGCAAGTAAGCAATTGTTTCCCCTGTCTAAAAACTAGGATCAGGGAGCATCCAAAAAAATTGTATGTTAGCAATTTCAAGACCAATGCAATGGATGAATGTTAAAGGTGTTGTTCATATTAAAGGCTCATATATGCAAGAATCTGGGCTGCGTGTGAGCAACACAGATTTTAAAAAATGCAAATTATACCAGTGTATGCACACAAGTGAGCTAAACAAAAAAGGGGGCAGAGTTGGGGTGTGTCCGAGGCATTCTGGATCAAGGCAGCCACAGCACACAGTGGGCTGTTAGCCGAGAATGTTTACTTCTGCATTTGATGAGGTACAAGTCTGCATAAATCTCTATTTAGGACTAAATCAGTGGTGAGGAGTCTAGTTAACTGGGAGGAGAGCAGGCTGAGGAACCAGAGGTGTCTGGATGACCTCGATGAACAAGAAAACTGGGACTAATTGGTAAAACTGGGAATGGCCTTCACGAAAGCAAGTTTTAAAATCCGTTTACCTGTGCACGTTAACCAACAAGCCTTCATGTTGTTGATGTAACTCATTATTGTTCTCTGCTTTAATGCAAGGGGAAAAGAGGAATTAGTTTCGGACAGCAAACAATAAGGACATGAATTTTACTGTCTGGGAAAACAGAAAAGCATGGGGGTAATTTGCTGATCCGACTGTTACTACCCTTAACCAATAAGCCTGATACTTGTAACTCCAACATTGCTCTCTGCTTCAACGGCAAGAGATAACAGGAAATTTGGACTCAGAAAGCAACCAACAAGGGCCCTGACTTTAACAATTTGGAAAACTAAGTATGGGGGTAATTTGTACAGCACAGCAGTTGCCACCCCCTGATGATACCTTTATGGAGGAGACCTGTATGGCACGGCTGTGCTGCCATAAGCTTGCTGGGCAGACTGGATGGACCATTTCGTCCTTTTCTGCTGTCATTTCTATGTTTCTATGTTAAAGCTGACAAAAGTCCAAATGAAGGTATGCAAAATATTTGCTTGAATAACTGCTTAAAATAGGGCACACATGCGCAATAGGTATGTTTTAAATCATACATGCACAATTATTATACGCATGATCTAAACTTGTAGCGTATGGGCGCTCATGAGTCCATACACACACATATGTGGGTGCTCACCAGGGGCAGATTCCCATGACGACCGGCCTGGGGATTCGCCACCCAGACCGGCCCAGGAGATACCACATGTTCTTCTGAGCGCAGCTCTGTCACGGCCGTGCTTGGCAGATTACGTGACTAGAGCGACCGGCCCACTGGGGGATGCCCGATCCCCCGATAGGCCAATCCGCCCATGGTGCTCACAAACTTGTTTATAGTTACCATCAAGAAACTGAAATTGTGGAATCTGTTGTTACCACATATAATAGCATGTAGGGGCAGTTCTATCATTAGGCAGGTTGAGCTGTTCATTTCAGGTAGCAAAATTCTGAGGCAGCAGCAAGTGGCCCCCAAAATACCCCTCTTTCCTGACAGAAAGAGAACCATGCAACAATGTGATTTAATGATGTGCTAACAGGTTTCTTATTTCCCACTATTATAGATACATGTATTTATAAATTCTTATATTCCACATTCTCCAATCATGATTGTTCAGAGTGGATTATAGTTTTGCTCATAGGAGAGAGAGACCCACACAGGTGCATGGTATGATGACATGCCCGTGTGGTTCCCATATCCCACTGGCAGGGTTACCCCCCCCTCACCCCCTCACTGGCAGGATGAAGACCTGTGGTATGGTGGGGTTCCCACCCTCATTAGCAGAAGGAGGCTCTCAAGCTGCAACACGGTTAGTTGCCGATAAAAGGAGGAAGAAGATCAGGAGACAAAGAGTGAGTGAGAGGGAAGGGGAAAGGAAGAGGGTGAGTGTGTGAAAGGGAAAGGAAGGAAAGGAAAAGGGGGCTTGATGGTGAATGAGAAGGAAGGGAATAGAAGAAAAAGAAGGAAAGGTGAAGGCGGATGGGTGAATCAGAGGAGAGGGAAGGTCTAAACCCCAGCCTTTTGGAATGAGGTGGCTTTGTCGTTTCTGGTTGGCAATTCTGTGTAATGGGGTTTCTGAGGTTACTAGTAGAGTTGATGACTATCCCTGAGTGAGGGTTATAAAACAAATTCTGCATCCTGCAAGATCTCCTGAAAGGAAGTGGTGCCTGAAACTCACCCAGCCTATCTCTTGGGGTAGAGGGGAAGGCAAATCCTGTAGTAGTAATTATTTAAAATAAAGTGGTTAAAATTTCAAAAACAAACTTTCCATATTTATTTTTATTTAATCAGTTGAAATTATTATCATTGGATAATATTATTCACAAGTACTTATAAATAAAATACCACAAATATGATTTTAAAAAATTCTTCAAACTTTTTCTTTCTCTCTCTTCAGAGGATTTTTTAAGTAGCAGAACCTAAGTCAGAATCAGAATTGAAATAAAAAAATCAGCAAAGTTTACTGTGTCAGGACTTTGCCAGTCACTAGTATTATCCACATTGATTTTTCTAATTAAGGGAAGTGTGAAGAGTTTTGAAGATTTTTTTAATCAACTCATAACCAAAACCCCACCTTTTGGAGGAAAAGGTGTTACGTCAGAGGTGGACCCTTGGGCTGAAGTGGGGTTGACGCAACCTGTAGGTAAGGACTATGGGTCCCCATCATCAGCAGGTGGGGTGGGCTGAAGCTAGAGGCCACTGGAGCTTCACTTATACCAGCCCTCGTTCCCCTTGGGTTGAGCCTTTGGGTGCCGGGGCCAGCAGGACTTAGGTGGGCCTCGAGGTTGGTTAGAAATAAGAAGTGATTCAGCCCGAGACAGCAGCGATAGATGGTGTGGTCCTAACCTGGACTGGATTTGGTACTGGAACTCAGGTGCCAAAGGAACAACGAGTAACTGGAGGTGCTCAAGCAAAGAAAGGCCTAAGCCTTGTAAGTCCATGTCCAGAGGATAGGTGAGAGGAGGCATCACTGACAGGCTAGGATCAGAGCCGGCGACAAGTGGAAGTCGTGACAAGCAATGTAGAATTCTGGACTCAGAGGGTCTGTAGTATAGTCTTCAAGGCAAGGTCAGGACACGGAGAAGGCAGGCGTAGTCAATCAAAGCAATGGTCAGATACAGAGAAGTCAGGCATAGTCAATCAAGGCAATGGTCGAGAAGCGGAGAAGTAGAAGAGTGGTCAGGCATAGCGGAGGTCCAGGGCTGGAGAGAAGCTGAAGAGTAGTCGGGCGTAGCGGAGGTCCAGGACTGGAGAGAAGCCGAAGAGTAGTCAGGTGTAGCGGTAGCCAAATCCAAAGAGTCAGTCCAACACATAGATGAAACAGGAACAAGGAAGACAGGAATCAGGAACACAACGAAGAGAAGATTCTAGGATCAGCAATGAGTACGAGGAGAGGCCCAATGAACAGGGAAATCTTGGCTGGCAACACTGGGTAGCATGGCAGGGCCGGAGGTACAGGAGGGAACCCGAGGTCAGAGCTGGCGGCCCACTGCCACCAGTGAAGAGGAGCCAGGAGCTGGAGTCTGTGTGAAAAGGTGAGAGGACAGTGCCGCGGGGTTGCGCAAGTGGCATGCGTAACAAAAGGCTTCAAGGAGTATTTAATCCCTTGGAGCATGCTCATTCCTTAGCAGGTTGGAGAGAAAGATTCCCCCAGTATCTCAAAGCAAGAGGGTCTAGAGGTTCCCCCAGGATCACAAGAGCCAGTTCAAACATTCAAGCAGGATTTATGAGGAAAGAGAATTTGAGAAGATTTTTTGGGATTTGACTGACCAGTGTCTGAGGGAAGGGCATAGCCCTGGGATCCTAAAGACTGCATCAAAGATCTTTTTGGTCAGGAGACAAGAAATAGCTTGGATGAAGAGAATATATATTGGATTCTTGTACTAGAGACAACAAAGAAGAAGGACTGGACTCTTGAATTGGAAACATCTGAACAGGGTTGAATTTGGATTACAAATTGAGAATTTTTGATCCATGTTGGGATTTTTCTAATGTTTTTGTACTTGGGAGTTGTTTCCCTACAGTTTCTGTGCTTGGGAATATTCCAGCTAGTCAACCCTCCAAGTTGTGGAGATTTCTCTCATGGATAATGGTGCAAGACAGTGTAGAAGGGAAGTAATCCACAGTATGGACAAACTATCTATTATCTTCATTGCTATAATCTTTTTATGCTATTTCTGATTTTTTTGAATACTGGCTTGGGTTATTTCATTTAAGTTGCAGTAAATACTTTGATTTGAACACCATTTTGGACTCCAGTTTGATTTTTTTTGCTGCTATTCTCAGTGCTCTGATTGAATGGAGGGACCCTAGTGTGAGTATTGACTACATGCTACAAATCCCTTGTTCTCATATGGAACAACTTAGTACCAAGTGGAGGTGTTAACTTCAGACTGTGATCCTCTGATAGTGATAGTAACTGACTGTGCCAGGGGTCCCAAAAGACTTTTTTTCTCTCCCATCTGGACTTGGACCCAGACCCGTAGAACTTCACGATGCAGCTAAACCATCCAAACTGGGGATTGGCTACATCACTTAACAGATAAGTGTTCTTAAAGTGTTTGTAATTGGTAGTAGCTCAAAATATGGTACCGTACAGTATATGAATGCTTTTAAAGGATTTTGAATCTTTGGTTTAAACTCTCTTTTTATGGATATTATTGTATAATAGTTGCAGATGGTAAGTATAGATTACTGTTTTATTTGTGTATGTCTTTGTACTTTTTTTAATCTATTTCTTTTTTCTCTTTTAGCTGTTTCAATGTTTGAAGTCTTATGTTGCAATACTGTGTTTCAGTGAATTGTGCACACTTAACTATGATCCAGAATATTAGTGCAGTCTTTTCCTCAAGTGGTGTCTCAGCCATATTTTTACTGGTGAACACTAATTTGTGTCTTACCATGGCAAAATCAAAATTGTTCAATTTAACACTTGATAACTCTTCACTCTCACACAATCTCAGTCACATAAGAGTCCTAAATGGCTCCTCTCTGTGGTTTTCAGCTTCAAAATAGCAACTAACAATCTCTGTGAAGGAGAATCTACTAAACATATTTGCTTCTGTGCAGTGCCCACATGTGTTTCTCTTAAAGATCCTCTAAAAAAAAGACCCTTCTTCTCCAAGTTATTCCTATTCCGCCTCTAACATCACCAAAAATAGACTCAGGAGTGCTCCAAAGTGGTACTTATGACAATTAAAACCACTCAAAACACCACTACTTTGCAGGACAGTAGCAAATTTGGGTGTCAATTACTTAAAACATTCCAAAGTACTGCCTGGACTCAGATGTTTTTCCACCATCCTCTTTGCCTTATTTCCTCCCTCAGCTTCAGCATGAGGAGACTTGGAAAGCTGACAAGCCCTTAAGTCACAGTGGCAAGAAAAAAATGAATTCCAAGCCTGGATCACCAAAATGTACTGGATCAAAGTCAAAGTTTGCAATACATTTTGACTTTGGATTAATTATTCCCCAGTTTTTAGCACCACTCTTTTTAAAGGAACACATGAAGTTTTGGTATTTTTTAACTCTTTCATTGTTCAGAAATTCACCAATACTGCAGTAATTTTGCCCACAGTTATAAGACTATTCTCCCATGAATTTTTCCCAAATAAAAGTCCACAATAGGGATTAGGGATGTGCAGAGGGAAGCCATAAGTTGCATTCGTAATTCGTATTCATTGGGGGGGGCATATACGTTGCATTCGTCAAGGGGGGCCCTTGATACATTGTGTTCAATCTTATTCGTTTCCCAGCTAAATTGAATTAACTACAACCCCCCACCATCCTGACCCCCCCCCAAGACTTACCAAAACTTGGTGGTCCAGCGGGGAGTCCAGGAGCCATCTCCTGCACTCACACCCTTAACTGCCAGTATTCAAAATGGCACAGATAGCCCTTGTGACCTTACTACGTCACAGGGGCTACCGGTGCCATTGGTCGGCCCCTGTCACATGGTAGGAGCAATGGATGGCGCCGACCAATGGCACCGGTAGCCCCTGTGAAATAGTGAGGGTAAAGGCTATCGGTGCCATTTTGAATACTGGCAGCCAATGGCCCGAGTGCAGGAGGTCGCTCCCAGACCCCCGCTGGACCACCAGGGACTTTTGGTAAGTCTTGTGGGGTTCAGGAGGGTGAGGGGGTGTAGTTAATTCAATTTTAGCCGGGAAACGAATAAGAATGAATGCATTAACATATCGAGGGCCTCCCTTGCCGAATGCAACGTATCTGCCCCATGAATACGAATTACGAATGGTCCCACAAGACTTGCTAAAAGTCCCTGGTGGTCCAGCAGGGGTCCAGGAGTGACCTCCTGCACTCGGGCCATCAGCTGCCAGTATTCAAAATGGCTCTGATAGCCTTTGCCCTCACTATGTCACAGGGGCTACCGGTGCCATTGGTCGGCCCTGTGACATAGTGAGGGCAAAGGCTATCGGCCCCTGTCACATAGTTGGAGAAATGGATGGCTGGTGCAGACCAATGGCACCGGTAGCCCCTGTGACATAGTGAGGGCAAAGGCTATTGGCACCATTTTGAATACTGGCAGCCGACAGCCTGAGTGCAGGAGGTCGCTCCCGGACCCCCACTGGACCACCAGGGACTTTTGGCAAGTCTTGTGGGGGTCATGAGGGTCCCCCAAGACTTGCCAAAAGTCCCTGGTGGTCCAGCAGGGGGTCCAGGAGTTATCTCCTGCACTTGGGGCGTCAGCTGCCAGTAATCAAAATGGTGCCGATAGCCTTTGCCTTTACTATGTCACAGGGGCTACCAGTGCCATTGGTCAGCCCCTGTCACATACTGAGAATCTAGCAACCTGCAGATCTGGATCAAATTATAACAAGTATTTTTTTTTACTCGGTGCACAATTAGGCTATCAGTGGCCAGAGGATGTGGTCACTAGCAACTAATACAGTGGGAATCAAAAGAGGATTGGACAAGCTCCTGAGGGAAAGGTCCATAAACAATTTTTTAGCCAGACCTGGGAAAGCCAGTGCTTATCCCTGCGAGTGAGATACAAGAAACAGATCAACTATTGGAGATCTCCTGCATATTTGTAATCCAGACTGGCCACTGACAGAGACAGGATGTTGGGCTTGATGGACTTTGGCCTGACCCAGCATGGAACTTCTTATGCTTTTAAGATGGAAAGAAGTCTAGGAACTAAGGACGTAGGAAAACAAGGGTCATGGAGAAAAATGGAGACTAAGGAAAGTACAACTTGTTACAGAAACGTGGACTGAAGAAGCATGGAAAGAGGCACAAGAGTTCTGCAGTCATTATGCACCTTGAGTTAATTTTTCAGACATACTCTATGATTGTACGTTTATTGAATTCTCATGGTTGTTCCAGTTCATTGTATAATTGTCACAGCTTTCAGGGTATAGTACTACTCAAGCCTGGTTTGGGGGCGAGATGGACATATTGGCACTGTCATTCTACTGACATTGCACCTGCAGACCTTAGCAAAAATTTCAAAGTGGACTTAGGCTGATAAGTCTGCTTTGATACTGCTGCACTCAGTGGTCCACGGGCTGCTCTCACAACTTGCTGTACTCACGTCTCCGGCAGGGCCTCCCTCACAGGCTCCCGACACTGTACAGTCACTCCCAGAGTCTTCGCAATGAGCTGTCACACACCAATGCAGGAAGATGCTGCCGACAGTAGAGATGTGAATCGTGTGATCGATCGTCTTAACGATCGATTTTGGCTGGGGGGGGGAGGGAATCTGATCGTCGCGGTTTTGTTTTGTTTTTAAATCGTTTAAATCATAAATTGGGGGAGGGCGGGAAAACCGGCACACTAAAACAACCCTAAAACCCACCCCGACCCTTTAAAATAAATCCCCCACCCTCTCAAACCCCCCCAAAATGTTTTAAATTACCTGGGGTCCAGTGGGGGGGTCCTGGTGTGATCTTCCACTCTCGGGCCACGGCTGCATTAATAGAAATGGCGCTGGTGCTACCTTTGCCCTGTCATATGACAGGGCAAAGGTAGCGCCGGCGCCATTTTGGTTCCTGTCCCCCGACGTCACGAGCGCAGGAGATCGCTCCCGGACCCCCGCTGGACCCCCAGGGACTTTTGGCCAACTTGGGGGGGCCTCCTGACCCCACAAGACTTGCCAAAAGTCCAGCGGGGGTCCGGGAGCGATCTCCTGCGCTCGTGACGTCGGGGGACAGGAACCAAAATGGCACCGGCGCCATTTCTATTAACGCAGCCGTGGCCCGAGAGTGGAAGATCACACCGGGACCCTCCCACTGGACCCCAGGTAATTTAAAACATTTTGGGGGGGTTCGGAAGGGTGGGGATTTATTTTAAAGGGTCAGGGTGGGTTTTAGGGTTGTTTTAGTGTGCCGGTTTTCCCGCCCTCCCCTTCCCCTCCCCCCCCCCCTCCCCCGATTTACGATGAAAATCGGGGGGATTCCTATTGTATCGAGCCTCTAACGATTTTTGATGATTTAAAATATATCGGACGATATTTTAAATCATCAAAAAATGATTCACATCCCTAGCCGACAGTGCACGCAGCAAGACTGCCAACATCTGCTGGCTCCACTCCTCCTAGGGCACATGCATGCCCAAATTCGCCTTATTTAAAGGACCCATGACAGGGAAGCACTGAAGGTGCCTCTTGATGACATCACAGCTTAAGGCTTATAAAAGGCCCTTGCTGACACTCCTCCAAAACCTCAGCAACAGGTAGTAGAGTGTGTTGCTCCAGCATCTTATCTCTTGTTCCAGCATTCCTGTCTTCAGCTCTTTAATTCAAATGTCCTTGTCTTCAGTTCCAAAGTCCTTGTCTTTGGCTCTTCAGTTCTTCCGCATCTCCCTCATTGCCCACCTGGTCTTCTCCTCACCCTTCTGCCCTGCCTATCGAACCCCATTTCCCTTCTGATGGATACCTCGTATTGACATCGGCCTGGCCTCGGGATATGATTGACCTCAGCCTGCCACTGACCACTGATTGGCTCTGGATATGCTTGACCTTCATTTCCTCTGACTCAGCTATCCAGCAGAGAAGGTTGAGCAAAATGTTAAGTGGCATGGAACAGCTGCCTTATGAGGTAAGGCTAAGGAAGTTAGGGCTGTTCACTTCAGTTTGAAGAAGAGACAACTGAAGGGGAATATAATAGTCTATAAAATCATGAAAGGACTTGAAAAAGTTAATGTAAATCAGTAATTACTTTCTCAAATAATAGAAGGAATAGGGGGCACTCCATGAAGTTAGCAAGTAGCTAATTTAAAACAAATCAAAGAAAATTATTTTTCACTCGTGCATATTTAAGCTCTGGAATTCATTGCCAGAGGATGTGCTTACAGCAGTTTGTGTAACTGGGTTTAAAAAAGGTTTGGATACGTTCTTAGAGGAAAAATTCATAAACTGCTATTAATTAATAAGCAATAGTAGCTTGAATTTATTTAATGTTTGGGTACTTCCCAGGTACTTGTGACTTGGATTGGCCACTGTTGGAAACAGGATACTGGACTTGATGGACCCTTGGTCTGACCCATTATGGCAATTCTTATGTTCTTATGAATCTCTCTGCCATCAACATAGACCCCCACCTAAGACCTGCCATCCCCAGAACCCAAAGGCTCAATCCAAGGGGAATGTAGGCTCGTAAAGATGAAGCTCTAGCTGGGCCTCTGCTTCATCTGGGTCCACCTGCCGATGGTGTGGTCCTTCCAGGCCCCTTCTTGCAAGCTGTGTCAATTCTGCCTCGGCCTAAGGCTCCATGAACAACAGAAAATCCCCGGGTGCTGGTGCAGTTCTATAGATATGTGCAGGAAGATACTCCTACTTCCTAGCAAGGGTAACCTGCTTTTGCATTTGTGGCATACTTTTTGAAAATCACATATGCATATTCTTTTAAAAATCAAAAGCGTACACATACATTTCTCCACCCTAGCTTTACCCTCACCCCCTCCCAGAATGCCTACCATGAGTACAGATGATTTTCAAAAGTCGATTTATGTATGCATGCTAGGGTTTATGCATGTGAATCCCTTTAGAAACATCCCTCACCCCCCACCCCCCCCACCATGTCTACTTATACAATCAAATGATTATACATGGAGATTTTCTGAAGAAAGATACAGTATATAAACTATATAAACTTTAAACTCTATAATATCTCCATATCTTCTGATTGAAGGCATTGTCAATCATTTGAGTGTGTAAGTAATGTAACTTGCATATTGTCTAGACACAGGATTGATGGACGTTTTGTAGGAGAAGTTTTGCTATCTGCTGTGTAAATGAAAATGTAAATCCAAATGCTGTGAATGTACATAGCTAGGAACAATGGCAAATTTTAATTAAAAAGTAGATGAAGCTTGCTGTATAAGTTGGAATCCATTAAAAGAAAATAGCCATGAACCCCTGTGATCAAAACTAATTTTATTTACTTAATCCTTCATACTACACCTAATGACCGATTTTAACTCCCTTAGAACAGACACACTAAAGTAATTTTCTAATTAAATCAACACGCCTTCATTCATCTTTCATAAAAAGTAATGATTTTCCAGGGTACCATCACCTTGGAAACATCATGATGCAGAACAACAATGAAAATGAGCATAACATGTATCTTAATTAGGGAGTGCTAATCAGGAAACTTGCAAAAAAGGTGTGCCGAGAGAAGCACAACTGTTTACCAGCACAGGGATCCAGGCACTTGGCCAAAACTGGGGGGTTAAAAGACTACATGATCTTTTGAAACAAAACTTCAAAAGTCTCTACAATCCTGGCAAAATTCAAGTGCTTTCTTTTTAAAAAAAAAAGAAGATATTTTAAAAAAACGCTACTGAATGTCATTGCAAAATCCATTAATATAATCACTCTGCTTTCATTAATAACAAGCAACCACATTAACTTGAACATGCGCCATCGAAATCCTAATTCAATAAAAACATTTGCTTGCTACTTGAATCCACCTACCAACATA
Organism: Rhinatrema bivittatum; assembly: GCF_901001135.1. Taxonomy (NCBI): domain Eukaryota; kingdom Metazoa; phylum Chordata; class Amphibia; order Gymnophiona; family Rhinatrematidae; genus Rhinatrema; species Rhinatrema bivittatum. The sequence goes on from NC_042615.1 coordinate 825,050,319, forward strand.
TTTTTCTTTTATCTGGTACTGTAAATAAGAAAAAAATCAGTGTATGATTAATGGCTAACTTTTATTAGGTAGCGTCTCTTTATATTATAGAGCAACGTGTTGATTCTCTCAACTTGAGGCTGGAAAGGAGGCCTTGGCAAATATTTGGAAGGCTGACACATTTAAATAAAATTGGTTAAACTTGAGCAGAGGCAGCGTGGTAGGGCAAACATTAGCAAATGGGATACTAAAGCGTTTGGAGCAAGCTTGGATATGAATGACAAATTCCTATACAATGTGCAGGAACCTCATTATCCCTCTTCTGGCATGGATTTTTTGAGTGTTCAAAACTAGCACAAAGAGCAGCCGAGTATCCTGTTATGGTATTAGATATCCAGGGAAACCTCCTATTCACCAGATGGAGGGACAAACCTCAAGAGGTCAATTAGCCCCTATGTTAAAAGAATGGAAATATCATTTTTAAAGAATGATATCAAACTAAGATCATGACTCTGGCATGCATTTTATACTGTATTTGGCTAATAGAGTTCACTACAATACAGAACTAAAAACAATGATTCTTCACTAGCAGTGTTGCGAAATTCACAAGTGTGCATAGATTATGCGGTGTTCTATTGTAGACTCAGGACTGGTAACTGGTTAAAAGACCAGCAACAAAAGGTTGGACTAAATAGTGTAAGGTTTGGCTGGCCACTAGAAAGGCCCTGTGAATGGCTGCACTTACCCTTGAGTGCCTCTGATGCTGATGTGGCTGGGACACTGCCATACCAATCCTGCTCTGTGCCTCCATAGGCATGCACATGTGCTACACAACGTGTCTTAAAGGCTCCGCACTGGAAAACCCTTCTGCTGATGCCCACTGATGACATCTCGTGGATGGGTACTTAAACCCCAGCTGAACTCCGAGCAAACGCCTCAGCAACATGCCCTCTTGCTCTTGCTTGCTGTCTGCTTGCTTTGCTATTACCTTACTTTGCCTTGTTATTTCCTTGCTTGTGCCCAGTTCTTAAAATTGTCTGTCCTTGTCTACCTGACTCCTGGTTCTGACCCACACCTTGGACTTTGACTATGCTTCTGGATCACTGCCTGCCCCGCCCTTGGCCTGGACCTTGACACTGCCTGTTCTCCCTCGCCCCTGCCCAACTTCTGCCTAGATCTCGATGCCTCTTACTTGCTTCCCATCCTGACCTCAACCTGCTATTTGATTTCATCTGACTGCTCCTTACAGGACTCTTGCCTAAGCCCTGCTGGCTCCTGGAACCCAAGGGCTCAACCCACAGGGACCTGGGATTGTATAGGTGAAGCCCTAGAGCTAGTCTTTGGCAGATCACGTCAACCTGCTGTCAGCATGGGCCTAGTGGGGTCACCGGCAATGCTGCTTCATCCAAACCACAGCCAAAGGGCTCACATCCATAACAGACAGATGAGACCATGAGATCAGTGGACTCATCCCCAGCTCAGACCATATTAGGTATGGCCCTCCAAGCACAACAGCAGCAAAATCAACTCAACCACATAAAAGGCATACTCCAAGGTCTTAGTCTGAATGGACTCAGTGCTGGTCCACGTACTCACAACTGCATCATCTTCAGCTATGCTGGCCAGGCTGCCGGGACCAATGCTACATTTGCTGCCACCACCCAGGTATGATGGGGATACTAAGGCCTACAGAGGCTTTCATAACTAGAGATGTGCATTCAGGAGAAACAAAATAGGAAATAACAACAAAATTCACTATTTCGTTTCATTTCATTCTCAAAACAAAGCAATTGAAAATCAGAAAAAATTTCATCAGTTCTTACGTTTAATTTTGAAAACCACCGTCAAGCCTAGGCCCATGCCCAAGGCCTCACCTAGGCATAGGCTATGGCCTGTCACAGGGACCATGGCCATTGCCCGAGTGCAATGCCAGGCTCTTGTTCTAGGCCCAGACCCAATGCCAGTGCTTTGGTAAAATCTAAGCAAATGCCCAGGTCCCCAGAATCATCACAACTTTTCATTCTGAGTTGTTGAGGCCTATGCATGAGCCTCAGTCTAGATACTTCAGCCTCAGCCTAGGACTGGGCCTAAGCCCAATGCCAGGACCTGGCCTGGAGGCTGGGTTCTGATATCTGTGCCTCAGCCTAGGCCATGGTTAATGCCCCGGCCCATGCCGTTGCTTGGTGCAGAGGACAGATCCTGAAGTCTGGGCTTCAGCCTAGACCAAGGATCAGGCTCAGGTACGATGTGGGGCCAGGCCCTGATGTTGAGGCCAAGGCCCAAGCCCAGGCCCAATCTTAGGGTCTTGACCTTAGCCTCGGCCTTGGTCCAAGCCTGGATTGCAATGATCTCTTCCATTCTTCATTACAATAACAGTGTTTACTGGGGATGTGCCGGAGTTAATTAACTCTGGCATGTCCCTCAGTGGAGGGCCATTTTACTGTATGGCATTTTAAACTGCATTTAAACAAAATGATGGCCACTGATGAGGAGAAGGTGCCAGAGTTAATTAACTCCTATGTGTCCCCAGCAGACAATGCCATTGTAAAGGAGAATGAAGAAAGAAGAAAACATCTTGTTCGAGGCCTGGACGAGGCTGAGTCCCCAGTATTGAACCTGGGCCTGGGCCTGGGTCTCCTGGCATTGAGACCTAGCCTTCAGAACAGGTATTGGTATCTGGTCTATGCCCCAGTCTTGGACTAGGCTGAGGCCCAGGTGTCAGGACCCGGTCTCGGGGCTGGGCCCCAGTGTTTGGCCTGTGTCTGGGCCAAGATCCCTGCATCAGGACATAGCCTTCAGCCTGGGTTCCGGGGTCATACCTGGGTCCAGGTCTTGGTCTAAGCTAAGGCACAGGTGAACGACTGTGACCTAGGCCTATGCAAGGCTGAGGCTTTGGCCTGGACTAGGCATCTTCTTGAATCCCATGAAGTGGGTAAGTGGGGGCCAGGGGGATCTTAGGCCTGGCATTTTTCTGGTGGGAATGATAGGTGGGAGGGAGAATTCAGGAGGCCCTGTTTCTTTTCTTTAATGCATTTTTTGAGGGGCTTTATGTTTGTTTTATTATTTAAACTAAAGAAAATGAAATAAACATTAAATGAAATGAATTTCATCGAGAAAACACTCCAATAATGAAAAACAATAAATTGAAAAATTACCTCAGCATTGCTTAAGTTATTGCCTGACTTGACCTTGACCTGCTTCTCTATTTCCTCTGACTTCTTCTTACAGGCCTGAGCCATGCTGGACCCTGGAATCCAAAGGCTCAACCTGGGGGGAATGGAGCTGGTATAGGTGAAACCCTAGATCTAGTCATTGAAAGAACATGTCCACCTGTTATCAGCGTGGGCCTAGAAGGTTCGCCATTAGGTGTTATGGTTTTGATGAAGTTGTGAACCCCGGGCCGAGATGAGAGATGTCTCCGCCCACAGGAAGAAGCCCCGTGGGCCTCACCATTGGTGGGTATGGTCTCAGCGACATAGGACACAGCTGTGAGAGAGACTTTATTAGGGAGAAAAAGATAATGCATAACCCGAGGAGCGGGAAATGCAACAAACATAGTTCTTGAGTAAATAAAGTAGTCAAGATGGTATTGTAGATAAGAAGATCCGGTAGTGGCCCGCAGTGCGGGGTACACCAGGAGATTCCTGCAAGCTGATGGAAATATCTCTGAGTACAGATCCAGTAGTGGGGGTATATGAGGAAGCTGTACTGTAGATGCCAGGGAGGCAGAGGTCGGTGATACAGGAACCAGGCTGAATATCTTATGTAGATGGAGCAATATCCTGGGGCACAGGATGAGTAGAGTAGAGGGCTGAAGAACGGTAGTGGCTCGAGGAGTGGGGTACACCGTGGAGTCTTCAGCAATGTTGAAAGAATTTGAAGAATGTACTCACACAAGGAAGTTCCAGCATAGATACCTGAGGAGAGGGTAGGCAGTCCAAGGGAGAAGGGCCTCTGAGGAGCGGATAGCCAGGACGCGGAAGAGCCCCCGTGGAACGGGTACTCAGAGCGTCCGAATGCCATGAGGAGAATCTGGAACAGAAGATCCAAGTTAGAGCGGATTTAACGAGAGAACTCCTTCTTAACTCGTCTTAGCAATGGGCCAGTCAGTTTAAGTACACTAGCAGGCTGACATCATCAGGAGGGGACGACCCTGAGGTTCCCGCCATGACGTCTACATAAGGAGGCCCTGCGCGCGAAACCTAAGTGATGCCAGAAGTAAGATGGCGGTCAGCAGCACCCTGCTGTCCCGGGGATGCCGGGGAGGTTGGTGTTGGTTGGCGGAGCCTGCCATTCTCCCAAGGGAAAAAAGAGGTGAGCATGCGAGGTCACAGCCGTTTGCGACTGACGGGCGCAACATTAGGCTGTGTCAACTATGCCACAGCCAAAGGGCTCACATCTGTGAGAAATGGTTAGTTTTCCAAATTGAGAAAGGTTGTTAGTGAAGTACCACAGGGATCAGTACTTGGATCTGTGCTGTTTAAAATATTCCTAAATGATCTGGAAAAGGGAACAGTGAGTGAGGTGCTCAAATTTGCAGAAAACAAAATTATTGAAATGTGTTAATAAACAATGGATTGCAAGGAACTGCAGAAGGACCTTGTGAGACTAGGATACCAGGCAGTTGAAATATAATATAGAAAAATGCAAAGTGGTACACATAGGGAAAAATAATTGCAAGTATAGGTACACGATGCTAGTTTCTTTATTAAGAGTCACGCTCAGGCATAGGACCTTGGACGACTGAACAATACATTTAAATCCTCAATTCAGTATCTGGTAATGGTTAAAAAGCAAAGAATCTTAGGAGTGATCCAAAAAGGAATGGAAAATAAAAGGAAAATATCATATTGCCTCTGTATTGACTGTAGCTTGAGTACTGTGTGCAGTTCCGGTCACCCCATATCAGAAAAGACACAGCAGAACAAGAAAAGGTGCAAAGGAGGGCAACAAAACTGAGAAAGAGAATGGAACATCTCTCCCATGATGAAAGCCTATGCAGACTAGGGCTCTTTAGCTTGTCAAAGAGACAGACGAGAAAGGACATGATAGAAATTTATGTGGGATGAAATGGGTAAATAAAGGATGGTTATTTTGCCATTTCAAATAATACTAAAACATGGGAACATTTCATGAAACCACCAGCAGATTCAAAACAAATCATAGAAAGTGCTTTTTCACTTAGCACACTGTGAAGCTATGGAATCTGTTCCAGAGAACATGATGAGGACAACTAATGTAGTGGGTTTAAAAGTAGTTTGGGCAAGTTCCTGGAGGAAAATCCCATAACACATTATTGCCAGATAGACTAACATAGATATCACTATCCCTGGGTTTGAGTACAGGAATTAGATCTAACTTTATGAGATCTGCCAAGACCTTGTGACTTATATTAGCTATTGTTGGAAAGATTCTGGACTCGATGGATCTTGGTCTGACCCAGCATGGCAATTCTTATTCTTATGTTCATAGAGAGGGAAAGCAAAATAAATATATATATATATATATATATATATATATATAAAACAAACAGAGGTTAGTGATTATCTTTGTAGATTATAATATTCTTTAAAGACTGAGCAATAAATATGTATAGTACATGAGCTTTTGAGACCACACAAACCGCCACTATAGAATGGCTCAGTAATTCTGAAGACTTAAACTAATGTATTCATTATTACATATTAAAGTACAGCTCCAAATTCATTTGAGCAGAACATTCCTGTTTGTAACCTATAACCTGATTCGGGGTAGAGAGAAGTATTGCTGTTGGCAGATTTAAATGAATTTCTCCTTGCCTTTGCTGACTAAAATCCTAAAAGAGATATGCAATAATAGTGAGTGACTACATTTGCATTTCTTTATTACTTTTTGGAGCATCCTGAGATGTAAAATTGTTCCTGAATTGTTTCTGTATAGTGTTTAATTTATTGTATGACTGTAGAAATATAGGATTATGAAGGACTAAGTCAATGTGATTCAAGTCTGATGAATGTCTTTTGGCCTGTAAGCACAGCCATATTGGCATTCCACACAATAGTGAAACACTATTTTTAAGAAATTTGAGGGAGATTGCATGGAATACTCTAAAACACTCAGTATGTTCATTTTTTTCTGATATTGTTGGAGCACACAAAATTAACACTGCATGTTGCAATAACCCTTCGAACACCTGCATACATGCACTTCATTGATTCTTCTTTATGAGTCAGTTCTGGAAACCTCTTTGAAAACTGGATTACTTGAATGAGATTGTGCAGACTTCCACTTGCTGGCAGGCAAAAAGAACATTATTCAAAGTGACAAATGCATCTGGAAACTAGCCTCTGTCAAAGCCAACAGGCCCATTTGTCCTCTTGCCTAATGGTGAATCTAGGTGAATTTTCAAAGTAATGCCCCCAAAAAACATCCAAGAGAATATGTTAATATAAGGACCAGGAAATAGTATAAAAAATGATGAAATACAAGTACTCCATGAACATATAATGGTAATAAATTGGTCCATTGGCTACATTAGGGGAATTAACAACTCTGTTTCCTCTCCATAGAGTTAAAGGAAATGATCACTACCAGGTAATCAGATAAGCCTATTTTTATCTTGGTTCTTAACTCACTGAAACATCAACTCCACAAGAAAAGAAGTAACAGGGTCATTCATTAAAATGTGTTATGACCCTAATACCCACGATAACACCATATCACATGATTTATTTTTCGCAACTCAGCATGTGTATGCAAATTTAGAGAGAGAGAGAGAGAGTACCTTTGGGGTGGCACACCTATTAGGCAACTACTTATACTACTGTAGGAGTGTCAACTAATAACTTGAGGTGAGTTTTGGTGGTAGTTTAGGGTTTGGGGACCAGTTTTTCCTGCACAGTCAGATGTAGGAACAGCCCAGTACACATCAGTCAACATTTGATCTGATTTGGAGTGAGGAAAGGAACAAAAAGATGAGAATTCTACCATGTATTTTCACCCTAGCTTGATAGCACCTAATAGTAGGGATGTGAATCGTTTTTCAACAATTAAAATTATCGTCCGATAATGTAATATCGTCTTAAATCGTTATAGAACACAATACAATAGAAATTCTAACGATTTATCGTTAAAAATCGTTAAATCGTGTTAGTGCGCACTAACAGTTAGTGCGCACTAACAGAAAATGATACAAATTGACACTTTCCAGGTCAGTGAAGGTCAGTTAGGAATGAATATGTATTCCTATTGGCTGGCCCTCTTATCTATTGATGTTACCAAGGTTCCCACTGAGGTGATGGTTGGGGGGATGGGAAATGGAACTGGAAACTCACGAACACCAACAGAAAATGATACAAATTGTTGACACTTCCCAGGTCAGTAAAGGTCACTTAGGAATGAATATGTATTCCTATTGGCTGGCTGTGCTCTTATCTATTGATGTTACCAAGGTTCCCACTGAGGTAATGGTTGGGGGGATGTGAAATGGAAACAGTTGGAAGCTTGACAAAAAAAGCAATGTGATGATCATCACTCATGTGACTAGAACTTGTTTGTTTATTATTTTTGTTAGCAGGCACGTGAAATGCTAGTGCATGTTGAATTTGCCAATCACTGTGCATTTTAGAAAGGTGGTCCTGGCTGGAACTATTATACACAGTTCAAATATATGTGGTAATTGATTGTTGGTAAGTGTATTTTTTAAGTAGCCACACTGGCCACCAGTATGTTTACTTTTCCTCCTACTTAACTCACTAGCTCAACTTTATCAGAAGGGCTTCTCTGCTTGTGTGTTGCTTTTGTTTGGTGTGAGGAGAGCAGAAACATCAGATCTTTATTCAATCTACTACAGTCATCTATTATATTAACCTACTCAATTTTTTTAAATGATTTATTATATCACTGAATTAATAATTAATTATTTACTAGGTGGTGGTGAATGACTGACTAGGCTACTAGCCTAGTGTCACTGGTGAGGCTAGTGGCATTTTAGCAGAATTATAATTTATTTTATTAGTACTGCAGCATTAATATCTTCAAGCCTAGGTAGGTAGCTGTCTGTGAAGCCAGCCTCTCACTAGTAATGCAGGGAAGGAGCTGTTTCAGCCTCACCATCCTCCCCCCCCCCCCTCACCCACACACCATTCACTGGCTGGGACATGGGGGGAGGGGAGGAGTGAGGGTCAGGAAGCTCCCCCCTGTCTGTGAAGCCAGCCTCTCACTAGTAATGCAGGCGGGATAGGGCACTGCATGCAGGAAGATCACAACACCCCTGGTGTCAGGGTTAGGGCACTGTGTGCAGGAAGATCACAACACTCCTGGTATTAATAGGGATAGGGCACTGTGTACAGAAGATCACAACACCCCTGGTGCCAGGGTTAGGGCACTGTGTGCAGGAAGATCACAACCCCTGGTATCAGGGTTAGGGCACAAGTTCTAGTCACATTGACTGATCACATTACTTTTTTTGTCAAGCTACCAACTGTTTCCATTTCCCATCCCCCATATACTGTCAGTGGGAACCTTGGTAACATGAATAAATAAGAGGGCAGCCAATAGGAATACATATTAATTCCTAAACTGACCTTAACTGACCTGAAAAGTGTCAAATTGTATCATTTTCTGTTAGTGCGCACTAACTCCCATTAGTGCACACTAACCGGGAGTTAGTGTGCACTAACTCCCGTTAGTGCGCACTAATCGGAAAAAATGATTTTTAACGATTTTTTAACTAAAAAATCGTGCCAAACACGATTTTCTTCTCCTGCCAGACGATTTCGATCGTTAAGACGATATGGCACACGATTCACATCCCTAATACTTACTATTGGTCTCATCCAGTATATGGGTGCCC